>NC_068982.1:118622900-118624890 GCF_001194135.2 Octopus bimaculoides
ATATATATATATATATATATATATATATACATACATATACACATATACGTATGAGTATGAGTATGTGTGCGCGCACGCATTGTACGTCTGTATATACCGAGACTGAGAAAGATTTTGAATAACAGAAAAGGAAAAAAATATGTGCCATAAACTGATATGCATCCTTTAATATTAAATACTTTCTCATAGATTCGTTAAGCAAGTGAACATGACTCTTAAGCGACAGGATTATTGTCCCCGTGGGCAGAAGAAATCTCTTTCATCTGACTCTCTTTGACAATGCTACATTTCTTCATTTTGAACTTTTGTTTAGAAAATGCTTATTTGCAAGATATTTGAATAAGTTTCTGACAAACTTGAAATATTCTCCGTATTTATTAGCAACGTATCATTTTGTTTACGTATTTTCATTAGAAAATATATAAACTTCGTTCTTTATTATGTACACAAACTAGAACAAAACTAAATTGCAAAATTTCCTTCATTTAAGAAGTAATGGTAATAACTTTATTGATGTACAAGTTGTTAGTGTAATATTTTAAACTTACTTTGAGACAATTAGCAACACAAAAAAGCTACAAAATATACTTTAGACTAAATTTTTTGTCATGTGATATCAAAGTGTCTGTCGCAGATATACAATTTGTAACAGATAGTGCTCCACTAAGCACTACTAGTTAGATGCTTCTGTCTCTATACACTTGAAGAATCATAGAATCAATTGTAACATTTGTTTGATCGAGGTATAACGTTAACATATAGGCGCTAAAAATTGACAAAGTACTTGGAGAATTAAACTCGCGCACGTTCTTTCTAATGTTGTTAGATTTCTTATTATTAATAGTGGCTATTTATCAACTAAATTAGAGATAGTGGAATACGAAAATTTTTAAGTGTGCATATTGAATACTTTACGATATATACTTGAAGGCTTTTCCGGTGGTCTAGAGACGATTTCGGATTATATCCGTGGTCACCTGAAATCCAGAAAGTGTGTTCGACATTAGAATATTCCGCTTTCAGATTTTGCATGTTCCATTATTGTTATCGTGGTGAAACATCCGAAAGGATACAGAATTAGGTTTTCTATAACAATTATTTGAGCTATTGCGGTTACGACTGACATAAGCTCAGGGTTTCTATGCTTATTCCTACCATTTTAAAACTATTAAAACGTCCATACCTTCAATCAGGGAGATTTTAACATTATTATCATTGAGGTTTATTGTTCCTACACTGGCTTACAATTCATACTCGAGCGTTATGTATGTTTGACCCAGTATTATATGTAAATTTCCGTTGTCATCAAAATTATGATTTGCAGTATCATTCTCCACATATCTCCCAATATACAACCAACCACCCTGTCTTGAATAACGACTGGGAATATATTCAATTTTATCGGTATAACCATCTTTATCTAAAAGCGTGTTTTAGTAAACGGTATTGACTAAGAGTCTGTCGATACGCTCATAAGTGCAGATTTTATCACTACTGAAGAGTGATTAGAATTTCGATTGGTGTCATACAAATTTCCATTACGCTTACAATAAGGTACATAAAGTCTTGTACTCTAATCCAATGTCGCAAAATGGAACGTTTGCCACCTCAGGGTTAGTAAGAGAAAGTACTGTATCTTTCAGAATTTAATGAAATTTTATACTATTCTTTTCTTACCCTGCTAGTGCTACGTGTACGGGAGTTGAATAGAGGTTCATGTCCATATAGACAGTCCTATTTTGATGCACTATTGTATATTATACATATATATATATATATGTGTGTATGTGTGTGTGCGTGCGTGTGTGTGTGTGTGTGTGTGTTTATGTATATATATATATATATATATATATACACACATAAATATGTATCTATGTATCTATCTATCTATCCCTCTCTCTCTCGCTATACACATACACACACACACACATACACACACGCACACATACACACACACACACACAAACACACACACACACACACACATATA
>NC_068982.1:118625022-118628117 GCF_001194135.2 Octopus bimaculoides
ATATATATATGCACGAAGGGTGTTGATTAAAGATTTTCTTGAACCACTTCCGGTTATTTCAGAAACCGGAACTTCTAGAGTTATAACCATATATGCCTCTACATGTCACTTTGTGAATTGCAGCTTTCCGCTAGTATTCGTTTGTCTTTTACAGCTGCTAAAGTGGACTAATGTGTTATAATAGAGACATATGAATGCCGATGAGTGTTCAGATTCTTATACTTGAAAGGTCGTACACAAAAAGAGACTTTCAATGAGTTGACCATGCACCATCATACGACGAATCAAGCCAGTTCATATGTGGTCGGACATCGCTGGAAACTGCTCCTATTCCTGGACGAGTACATTCCGCCATTCATAACGACACTATCCATAAAGTGGAAGCCGCTATTTTGGAGGATCACCGCATAACTATTTTGAAATTAGCCCAAGAAGTGAATATAAGTATAGCATCCGTGGAAAAATCCTTCTCGGGCATTTGTATATGCGGAAGTTGCCTGCCCGATGGATACCCATGATGCTCTCACCTTTTCAGAAGCAGGAACGAGTCAATTGCTCCCAGGCTGTTTTGGCAATGTGCCAAGAAAACGAGGATGACTTTTCGGCAGGCATATCACGCAGGTTCAAACAATGGTCTATATTCCACTATGATCCTGTGACTAAAGTCTAGTCGAGGCAATGACAGAATGATAACTCACCACCTCCAAAGTAGGCACGTGTCCAAACATCAGGACCGTGACAGTCCTTTGGGACACATGCGGAGTAATGATCAAGGATATTCTGGCAAAAGGCATCATAATTAACTTTTCAAAGCAGACAAGCGTGTATTGCTGAGCAAAGGAGTCCACCTCATCCAAGGCCCCAGATCACAATGCGCATGTTACTCAGATGCAATCCCACTCCTGCTGTTATGAAATTCTTCCTTATCCTCCTTAATTTCCAGAGCTCGCACCGGCTGACTTTCACCTTTTTCTATGAAGATTATCTACCCTACCCCCACCCCGGATATTAAGGACTCCACTGTAACCATCACAGGAATGCGAACTGTGATCTTAAGAGACATGTGACGAGTAGAAAATCACGTAGTGATACATTAAAATATTTATAAATTCCATTGTTAGTATTAGTATATTTACCCTACATTAGATCAGTACAAATTCATGCAAAAAACTGGTTCAATAGTCAGTACCATAAGACTGTAGCCGGCATAATGGAATAGGACTTTATTTGCATATTCAAAAGGATTCCAGTAAAGAAATTTAAGATATATATATATATATTTTTAACGTGACGTATCCATTACTAAGTTATATGTATATATATGTGTGTGTGTGTGTGTGTGTGTGTGCGTGTGGGTGTATGTGTGTGGGCACGTGTGTGTGCACGTGTGTGTGCGTGTTTGTGTATGTGTGTGTATGTGTGTATGTGTGTGTGCGTGTGTGTGTATGTGTGTGTGCATGTGTGTGCATATATGTCTATATATATGTATATATATATATATGTGTGTGTGTGTGTGTGTGTATGTGTGCGTGTGTGTATGTGCGTGTAATTCTCACAACTGCGATGCAAATCATATACCAGCACAACATTACCGTTTGAGAAATCACTCGGATAAAGAATACAGGCCACAATTGGACATGTAAATGAACTACCCAAGAAAACTCATAGACACATGCGACATAGTAATTCAACTGCTTGTTCCAATCCTGTACGAAACACTCGATCAAATAAACCTAACAACAGATATAGGAATCAGAATGTCCTCTGGTTCAACCCAATTTTCTGTTTGCATGTTTTAACTAGGATCGCTGGAAAATGTTTTGATGCTTTGGACAAGTGTTTTTTTTTTTTTTTAAATCTAATCGGCATCATGCTATTTTTAATCGACAAACCGTGAAGGTATCTTACTCCAACTTCGTTAATTTAGAGCAGGTTATGCATCACATAAACAACAGCAAAATGCGGCAAAGGTTCAGTAACACACCTACTGGACATAGCAAACATTTTTATCTAAATACCAACCAAAGAGATGTAAACCGCATTGATCATCAACTTCGACCAATTTGTAGTAATAGAAATACTCATGGTACTGCTATCACGATAACATAACCGGTAAATGAAGTCAGGACTGCCTTATATACAAATAAATACAATAAATGCTCATCCAGAGATAAATCAAAATGTCCTTTGATGAATCTTTGTATAAGTACAAGTCTTGCATATAAATGTACCGTTCACACAAGGGGAGAGATCTATATTTACATTGGGCAGACGGCTCATTAATTTAAGAATCATTATCATAAACATCTTGCCAGCTTTAAGTCAATCGATAAGAAACATTCGACATCTTTGGCAGATTTTATATGGCGATTGAAGGAGGGTACAACATTAATTGGTCCATAATTAAACATGCACAAACATGCAATATAATTTCCAAGATATGCCGTCTCTGCTCCGAGGATTCCATGTCTATTATGTAGAGTAAGGAGAAGATACTTAATAAAATTTCTGAACGACTATCGAGACGCCTACACGCATATAAATATACTTTCGCACAATGCTGTGAGAATGAACTTTGAGTAAGCATTAACTTAATGTAATTTAATTTACTTTAAGTTATGGATGACTCAAGTTTACTTTTAACCTCCACGTTTTTCTAAACATCAGTACACCAAACCTCTCGTGTGCGTATGCTCACGTTTTTGCTGACGCTTGTATGAGTGTGTGTACTCGTGACATGCAACTTGCCCGAGGGCGTTTATACATCCATATCTGTTAACGGCTATTTTCAATAATTTTCTCACTGGATTATGTGTTCGTTTCTCTTTTTGTCTTCTGCAAGTTTATTCTTGGTCTTCTTTGAGGTGTCATACAAGCCTTCTTAGAGTTGAAACTCTGCACAGGCATTACTGGCCTCTGCTTGATATGTGCTGTTTTTTTTCCTATATCCTAGAGTGCACAATGTTCCTGAATGTCAGCAATGGTCATCCTTGCTCATCACACACACACACACACACACATATATATGCATGTATGTATGTATGTATGTATGGATGTGTTTACAGGGTGATTCAAAACTCACCATACATAGGAAA
>NC_068982.1:118628488-118629222 GCF_001194135.2 Octopus bimaculoides
AAGAAGGCTATTAATGAAATAAAATTGAAATTAAGATTAAGAATGACATTGATAGTTTACTGTTATTTCTTGTATGCGCAAGTGGTCCTTTTGTTCCCTTCTGAAAAACTGGTAATTCCAACTCGCTGTGATAGTAGATTACTACTGTCTGTTTTTGTATATTAAATAGTGGTCAAGACTTTTTTTGTAAGAGTGTTTGTAGCCGTCGAATAACCAGCAGCAGTAATGATAATAACAATAGTAGTAGTAGTAGCAGTAGTAGAAGTAGTAGTAGTAGTAGTAGTAGTAGTAGTAGTAGCAGGAGGAGGAGGAGGAGGAGGAGGAAGAGGAGCAGGAAGAGGAGGAGGAAGAGGAGTTGTTTCCCTATGGTTTTAATAGAAATCGGGTTCTTCGAACCCCTTTGTTTATTTCTTATGTTAACGTGAGCATCCAAGAAATAACAGTTGCAATTCTCCTGTATAAAATCTTCCTTTTATCCCAAAATGATAAATGTTAATGATATGTCCCTTAAATGATACTGCCATGCAGTATTCACTTTCAGTTATAAGAACACTGTGGGTGGCTGATGGTCACAGGACACAATGTAGCTGTAACCCCAATGTTACCTTGTGATATCACAGATGCATGCGTGGTTATGTGGTAAGAAGCTTACTTCTCAACCATATGTTACCGGGTTCAGTCCCACTGCCTGGCACCTTGCGCAAGTGTCTTCTATTGCCTCGAGCCGAGCAAAG
>NC_068982.1:118629232-118632449 GCF_001194135.2 Octopus bimaculoides
TATATATATATATATATATATATATATATATATATATATATATATATATATATGTATGTGTGTCTGTGTGTGTGTATGTGTATGTATGTGTGTATGTATGTATATTCATGAAAATAGATTTTGTATATTGAAAGTAATGTTTATTAAGTTGATATTCAATGGTTGTTATTGTCTGTCAAATGGATAATATTGGATCGTATAAACTTTCATACTCATATTGATTAAAATCTAATCTTTCTGAGTAAGAATTAATTGAAAATAGGATCCAAAGAAGCGAAATCATTTTTTGTAGTAACATGTCGTGTGTTACGATTTAATGAAGTGATTAAGCTGGGACACGCTAAAATATATCAAAATAGACTTCGAGTTTCGATAGGGAAATGCAAAGATAATGGGATATATAATGCACAAGAAGTTCCAAAATGATTAGTCCATGTACATGTGATGCATGCAGAAGCCATATGACATATAATGCGCTGTGTGTTGTCCAGTCTTTTACGAGATTGAAGGAAAGCTTTTGCGGACTCTGATGGAATCAATCCTTACGCTAATCTGAATAATGGAATTTCTATAGGTGATAGCATGCAGTCGGTAAATGGAGCAGTGAATTCAAAGTTGCCATGGAGAGAAACATATTCTATATTATTCTAATGAAATAAGATGAAGCAATTTTGAAGTAGTCAAGAGCTCATCTATATAGATGTGTGCGATCAAAAAAAAAATGCTCATAAACATCATCACGTGATGCCAACTGTCTGATATCATCAAAAGAATAACACACCCACGCACACACATATATGCATATAAAACACATGCATACATACACGCATACATAGAGACAGACACACAATCATGCGTTTTTAATACCATATACACATATAAATTATTATTATTATTATCATATATATATATATGACTAAGATAGGTTTCGGACAGTATAGGCCCAGGCCATGTCTAAATAGCGCAACCTGGTGAAGTCTTTTAATTACATGTGATGTAAGTAATTGCGAGGTAATGTTGTTGTGTGTACCGAGTTCAATTTTTGTGGTGGGCGGATAGTACAGGGGCCAAGTCTTGGATTGATTTTAAAACTCAGGCCAACACCATTTGGGCAATATTGATACATGTGATCTATCGATAGATGCCTCTCATGCCATCTATCTTTCCTTTTATTGACCTCTGGAATGCTTCTACTTTCATAATGAGTTGTTTCGTATAGGAGGACCACAGTGGGCAATAGTATTCAAGGTGGGGTCGGGTAAAAGTAGTGTCGAGAAGAGGTGAGGTCGGGTAAAAGTAGAGTAGAATAGATTAGTGTAGGCATCTCTAGATCGGAAAGTTCTCGGATTCCAGGCGTACATCTTGCGGGGCCAGTCAACCTTGCTGTTGACGTGGGAACTCTAGCTTAGACTGTTATCAACAATTACTCAAAAGATGACACTAGGGAAGAGCTTATATGGTAATTTCAGAGTTTCCTCTTTACCAAAGTGGATCAAATCAAACGCATCTTCATTTAGAAGCATAGTCTTTTTTTGCTCTGCCCACTGGACAATAGCAAAGATGTCTCATTCAAAGCATATTCGGTCTCCCATGCCGGTTATGGCTTTCTGGAGTTTGGCATCATCTGCAAAGATTTTCAATGTAGAATTCTTGATAACATCTACTATCTTGTTGGTGTAAATATCGAAAGGCAGTGGGCCAAACACAGTGCCTTGTGGGACACCTCTACTGACTTTGGCTGAGCTGGATCGTATTCTCTCAAACACAACATGGTGGGTTCTGTTCGCCAGGAAACATTTTATCCACTGAAGCATCTTTCCACGGAATCCAATGTTTGACAGTTTCTTCATCAGGATTTTGTAGTCCACTCTGTCAAGGTATATGACGTCAATGCTGGAGCCCTCTCCAGACGCTTTTAGGATGTCATCAAAATGGTTCAGAAGCTGCGACAGGCAGTCCCTGCCATCACAGAAACCACCTGGTTTGGGTACAGCAGATTGTTGTCTCCGAGGAAGTGAGTTATTCGCGATCTCACCACCCTTTCAAATAATTTAATGATATGAGAAGTGAGTGAAATCGAATGGTAGTTCACAGCAGAGATTTTGTTTCCCTTTTTGAAGACTGGAAGGACAGACTGACAGACTGGAAAGAAAATGCTCATGAATGTAGCATGCATCAAATGAGTTTCTCCAGAGCTTAGTTAAAGGGGGCGCAATTTTATTTCGACAAATCTTCAGGACCGTGGCCGGGAACTTATCGGGACTTACTGCCGAGTTGTGCTGGATCTTATCTATTCCGTTAGGATATGGTTAGTTGAGGGCTTACATCACTGATACTAGCCAGTTCAACCAGTAACGCATTAGCGTTACTGAAGACAGAGCAGTATTTTCTCGGCTGCTGGCAGTATTTAAGTTGGTTGATTTTCTTGTTAATTCTTTTTTAAAATTTTCTTATAATTGCTCTGCTATTTATAGGGATTCTGCACTTAGATTTGTATACTGATCTTAATGGAGTATGTTTTGCGCATATATTTGTCACAGTATCTACAAATGTCTGCCATGATATGTTTATGTTAGAAGGTGTGTGTGCGTACGTGAAGGCCCAGTCAACTTGTAAAAGATCATGATTGATCACATCCCAGTCTGCGTTATGAAGGTCCATAGTGTCAAATGGATGAAATGGAGAGACGTCACTGGATTTGATCTTTGAGTGGTAGAATCTCAGATCGCAGATAACCATGTTATGGTCTGAGAGTGGTGGCGTTTTTCCCCTGTAATATTGAGGATAGTCTCAGTGTCGCTACTGAACACTAGGTACAAGGTGTTTTTGTGACACCTTGTTGGTTCACAAACATGTTGGGTCAGGGAAACTCATACATGAAATCAGAAAGCAATTCGATTGTTTCTTTATCAGGAAAATCTGGTTTCAAGCTGTTTGTAGACCAATCAACAGTAGGAAATTTAAAGTCCCCCATCGTTAATATGTTGTCAGCATGGCACTGATAGATGATACACTTAATGCTGTTGAGGCATTTCTTGAAGCGTAGTAAAGTAGATAGGGGTGGCCTATAAAGTCCAGCTACTATTAAATTGTTGGTTTTACTATACACAGAACCTGTTTCATAGTAGCCCTGGGTAAATACGTCCATTGCTTCAGCCGAAAATGTATCGTGAAGTAAAATGACTGACTCACACTTTCTTCTACCGACACGATCTTC
>NC_068982.1:118632459-118633831 GCF_001194135.2 Octopus bimaculoides
GACTCACACTTTCTTCTACCGACACGATCTTCATGGTGGCTGTAAAATTCTTCAACCTCACCTCAGATTCCAAATGGAGGTTATTGAGATGGGCCACTGTGAGGACGAAGAAAGGAATGTGGTGTGGATGGTCATTAACCCAGTCCTCAAAAAATTGGAACTTCTATTTTTGGGCATTGGTAGAAGGGCTGATGCCTTGTGCATTGAGCAATGAACACACACACACACATATATACATTTACATATATTGTGTATTTTCAACGGTCAAACAAATAATCCATCAACTATTTGTTTAAATCATGAACAACAATGAGAAAGGAAATGAAATAGGACAACTGCATGTGTTTATTCTTGTCATAATGACACTCACGAGATACAAATTGCAGAATTTTTTGTCACGAATTTTGCAAATATAAAACGAAAAGGAAATATTTGTGTGCATGTTTATATAAGTACATGTATCTTACTACCGGTATATGTTTCTGTGTGTAAATGTATATGCGTATGCACGCGCGTGCGTGCGTGCGTGCGTGTGTGTGTGTGTGTGTGTGTGTGTGTGTGTGTGTGTGTGTGTGTGTGTGTCAGTGTGTCAGTGTAATTTCCGTTGATCGAGCATGTAGTGAACCTGGCGATTTTCCCTTACATGAAAGAGAAAACAAAGGAAAATATGTTCAAGATAGATTGGTGAAAACATGAACATGAACAAACGGATGTTAATGCACTTAAGCGTTTACACTTCGACGTACATCCTTCATACAGCCATACGTCTACACTGATAAGAATACTGTGTTTATACGTACTTAAGTAGACAAAATGTAGAATAAAAGTGTAAAGTTATCAGTCCTACTTGTAGAGTAAAACCTTAGTAATATTACATAAGAAAAAAGTGATCTTCACTTTTTATTGAACCATCTAAGCATGAAATCTGCATTGTTGTAATACTTTCTATTTCTTTATGTATCTATTCGTACATATATGAAAGTAAATGTATGTATACAGGCACAGGCAGGGTTGCGTGGGTAGAGGTTTGGTTCGTAGCTGCACGGTTCCGGATTCAATCGTATTATGTGGGACCCTAAGACATCCACATTATTCAGGGGACGACCAAAGGTTTGTGAGTGGATTGGTAGATGGAAACTAAAAGAAGACCGTCGCGTATAAATATATATGAATATGTATTTGTTATGTGTTTGTGTACATCCCCTTACGGTGCTTGTCGACTGAACAGCTGTTTCCGTAGACGAAATTTAGACTCAGCAATAGAGAGAAAGAAAAGAATACATGCCAAGCTTTAAAATGCACAAGTACTTATGTTGATACGTTCGACTACAAATTCTCATGAACAAGATATATATAAGTGTATATATATATA
>NC_068982.1:118634963-118641216 GCF_001194135.2 Octopus bimaculoides
GATAGATAGATAGATAGATAGATAGATAGATAGATAGATAGATAGATGGATAGATATGTGTCTATGTGCATGCGTACTTGTATGTATGTTTGTATGAATGGATGGATGGATGGATGGATGGATGGATGGATGGATATAATAGCAACCAATCAATAAGAAATAAGAAATATATTGCACAGTTTGGTAAAGATAAAATATTAAGATTAAAATAGTATTATAAATCTTTAAAATTAAAAAAAATTAAACAACCAGAAAACTTTCTGGAAAACCTTTAAAGTTTAGCAGACTGAATGTTAACATTAAAAGTTAACACTGCACTTAAAAATTTGATATTAAGACTTCAAAATAATAAGGTATTTAAAAAGATTTCCAAAACGAAAAAATTACTAAGTATATAAACTTAAAAATAAAATGATAAATTAAACATAAATAGAAATGAAATGTTATAAACAAAAAAATGAAATACATAATTAAAAATAATAAAGGAAATTAGATATAGGAAATAAGAAATTGAAATAAAATATTAAAAATAATATAAAAACAAAAATGGAATTTTTAAAAAATTGAAATTCAAAAATTAAAGTTTTGTGTTATAAAAGTAAAACTGAAAAATTATATTTATATATGCGTAATTAGAAAATTGAAAATAAAATATATAACACATTCACATAAAGAAATATTCACTAAAGTTTGGATGATACCGTTAGAAAATAAATTAATGTTAAGGTAATATGAAATATAACATTGTATAATAAGAAATATAAAATGTGAAAAAAAATGAGATACAAGAAACGTCTAAAGCCGCATCTATGCTGAACGCACATGTATGCATATGTACACACAATATATGCATATATATATGCACACACACACAAACACACACACACACACACAAATATATATATATATATATATATATATATATGCATATATATATATATATATATGCATACATATATATATGTATATATTTATATATATATATGCATATATATATGTATATGTATATACATACATGCACATACATGTATAACTAGCATACAAGTGTGTACACGCATTTATATGTACTAAGCACGCCCTTAAGTCAAAAGTAACTACTATAAATTTAATAAATGAAAGCAGGTGACATAAATATAATTATATGACAATAGGCGAACAATAAATGTTGATACAAAAGAAGTCCAAATCCAGCGAGTAAAAGGGAATAATTTTTATAACGTCTCTCGCAGCCTATGGATAGGGAACATAATCGAAAATGTACTATGGTAGTATACGTATTTTGCTTTCGCTATTTAGGCATGTAGTGGCGGTCCAGGGTGGTTTTCAGGAAGATTGAGCTTTCTATGCGGCAGATTTCTAACATTCTCCTACCGTTTGGTCTCAATAATGCTTGCCTGCATATGGTGCATTATCCAGCTGGTAAATATTTTTAGTCTGGAGACTAAAATTATCGTTGTAAGACTTATTTATTCAAAAACAATAGAAGCGGAGCGATACATTGATAAATATTTGAAGAGTGGGTGGAAGAATAATTAGGTAACATAGATTGACAAAATTCACGTTACTATGTAATCATGTACAGGCGTATACATATTTCCCTCTCTATTAATTATCTTACTTTATATTCATTTTACCCTTATCTATAGTCTCGATATATGTCATTATTACTGTCACTATCATACTCTAACTGATACCTTTTAAATAATTTAATGTATACGCTAATCAAACAGGTCATATTTGACGGGTAATCTGCTAATACAATAACAATGATGAAATTTCAAACTGTTTATGCTATGTATATGTAACACATGAAGAAGCCATATGCCATATGTCACCTATCTTTTGTCCATGCATTTCAAGAGCTGGAAATAAAAACTACTGCAGACTCCGTGGAATCAATCCTTATATTTAATCTGATTAATGGAATTTCTGTATGTAATAGCATGTGGTTAGCAAATGGAGCAGCGATTTCAGACTTGCTACGGGGAAAACCTATTTTATTGTACAATAATACAATGAAATGGATGACTTTCGAAGTTGTCAAAAACACAACAATGTATATGCACACACACACGCACACGCACGCATACACACACGCGCACGAACGCAAACACACACACATACACACGCACACACACCCACATAAAAACAAGTGATACTCAAAACAATCGCATGGCAACAGCAATTTGTGAGAAGCAGTAGACTAAATGAAAAGAACTTGTCTATGTTTGTATGCATGTTTTGTATATGTACATATACATATATACCCCCACACACACACGCGCATTTATACACGTAAATGCATGTACATAATTACACTCATACAAACACAGACATGTAATATGCTTTTATAAATATAAGCATGTACGTTCGTAAATATATACATATCTATTTTTCTGAATTACTTTATGGTTTCTATGAATGGCGTGTGGTCATCCTGGGGTACCGCCTTCCAAGTTTTTCAGCTTTGTTGTATAGCTGGAAATTTATATATAATTGAATTTCCGGCACAGGATCTTCCCTAAGTGTATTCGTCAATAGCTGGCTCGTCAGGTATACTAATTTGGAGTTCGTCCAATATTTACTTCAATACTCCAAATGAGATCCCTTTTTTATATTTCTAATTTTCTTGTGTAGGCAGTTCAACACTCGAGAACCTCTAAATGTCAGATTGTTTCAATAGACTGTGATTATCTGTCTTCAAAATCTGTAGACAGGAAAGTGATAGGGTCTGTTAGATCTGCATTGCAGTTTTCTTTATTATTTGTAATTTGAGACATGCCCTTCCATTTTTTTTCCTTTTATACATAACAATATCGTTCGCCATTCAAGAGAACAGAGATGTAGTCATCTTTGATTTTTAATACGACAGTGTTACTAGTTATATAATGAGTATCTTTGGAAGTAAACATTTACCGTCATGGGATTGAGACAAAAAAATAATAATTCTAATTTAACTTATTGCTAAATTCTTCATGGTTGTACAAATACGGAAATGTTTGTTACCTTAAATAATATTAAATGAAAGAAATTACTCAATTATATATTACTAATAAATATTCGCTATTATTATTTTCACGATTTTATCAATGCATTCGCAATACACTCCATAGAACATCTTTCACTGCAAAATTTCGTTTAAAGATATGCTTTTTCGGAATGATCTAAGAAACAAAACAAGTGGCAGGTTCATAAACTGGAGTTATACCCCTCTCTTGTTCACTTTCGCCATCGGTATCTCTTTCCTTTATTTCATGAATTAACATCATTGGAAATGAGACACTGGTTACATGTAAAAATAATAATAACATGTAAAACATTTCAAATTGCCAATTTCTCGATAAGTATTTTTTTTGTAACCAATAAAATAATATTGTTGTTAACATAGATACGCACACATACATATACATATATATATATGCATGTGCCTGTGTGTAACTGTGTGTATGTAGGTATGTGTGTGTGTATGTGTGTGTGTATGTGTGTGTGTGTTTGTGTGTATAAACAAGCGTATTATTTGAACGTTTTTGAAAGTATAAACTTCAACTAAATTGCTAATTTTCAATGATTTTTGCCAGTATTTTCCTTGCTCACGACAACTTTCACTGCCACATTTAAACCGTCAGGTATTCGTTTCATTTAGTCATATAAAGAACTAGCAGAAATACCCGGCTTTGCGCGGATTACAGAGAGTAATGAAAGTTTAAAATGCCGTCTAGATTACGCTGGTCTGAACTGCTAGTAGCTGAGATAGCAACTGTCTACATTAATAACTCTCCAACCCACGCTAGCATGGAACATAGACATTAAATGAAATGCTAAAAGAAAGTTTTCAACTCATATTTGTATATAAAGTAATTACACGTAATGCAAAGACACGCTTATTTCGTATAGCTTATTTCATTGGACGGAGACATTCTTTTGGCTGACCATAACATTGTAACAAATTTGACACTTTCCTTCTAGGCATGGTTATGTACATATACAGAAATACACAGGTGCAGAAGATAGTAAGCACTGAAAATAACTGGGTAACTGATATTATATATCTTCATACCACGAGCAGAATGTAAATAACATTTTTTACGGAAAATAAAGGATTAAACGAGTTGAAGCGAAATTTGTCAGTGAACCAAAGAGCCAGTATCAAAAGAACCAGAAAAAAAGCTGTTAACAACAGAAAAACAGAGAACCGTTGCAAAAGTAATTAAGAAAATTGTAAGGGAATTAGTGTACGGATTAAAATGACATTTTTTAAGCTACTTAAAGGTAGCTTAAAGGAGAGAGAGAAGGTACCAGCTAATTAGACAAATAGGATAGATATAGATAGAAATATAGATAGATAGATAGATAGATAGATAGATAGATAGATAGATAGATAGAGAGAGAGAGAGATAGGTAGATAGGTAGATAGATAGAGATGGATAGAGAGATATACATAGAGAGATAAAGAGGGATAGAGATAGAGAAAGAAGGGCACAGCGATATAGATAGAGATATATAGAGAGACTTGAATCTAATATAAAAAGCAATATTTTATTATTTTTTGTATGACCAATGGATGTAAGGGAGACACTCAGTTTCTGAGAGTTACTTCGCAAAGAGTTACCACCCTCATCTACGTACCCTAGGAACTGTTATTTTCTCCTCTTAGGGGCCCCGTTACTCATTATGTGAAAAATGTTGGGAGTCTGAAACCATCCCTGGAATATATGTAGCGTATGTTCCCAGTCTGGAGAAAACAGTTGAAACATACGACCGTTATAATGTTTTACACACAAACAAACAAACATAGAACGAGATTCATATGATAGATAATCTTCTTGTATATTGGAAGAGTCATTACACCAATTATAATAACACATGTACGTGCTCAATACCACGGGACTTATATGTGACTAACAAAATAGTCGATATTTTTATAACTGTGTATGGTCATATTTTTCCAAATTAATCTCACGCACTAGATAATCGGTTAGCACTTGAGCTTTATTATTGTTATTATTATTATTATTATTATTATTATTATTATTATTATTATTATTATTATTATTATTATTATGCTAGTGTCCTATGTCTGAAAACGTTCGTCACACATTCTATTGATTCTTCAATAACACTCTATCAACCGTGGCTTTTTTGTCCTGTTTAGGCGCTCCTGTCTTTCCGCAGTGTGTATTTTTATCTACACATGCGTGTGCGTCTGTCATTGTGTGTGCATGTCCATGTGTGTGTTTCTGTGTGTGTTCGCGTGTTGGAGTTTGTCTATTGTATGTGCTTGTCTATAGTATGTTTAGCATGTGCCTCGTGTGCGTGTATATGAGATTGTTTACGTTCTTGTGTCATCAATTAGTTTTTTATTCATTAAATAATTCTTTTTGTTTGCCTCTTTGTTTTCTCACATTCCATCTTTTGTATGAGTACGAGTTTCTTGTGTGTATATATGTGTTTATGTATCATACTATTTGTACCGAGCCTCCGTGTTCTAATCGAGTTTGTTAGTAAAGCACTCATAAACTAACCACCGCTTTGAGCTCCCACCGATGACCACTTATGTAACGTGATGTCTCCACATTCTACCTACAATATATATTTCCGATTCTGTATTGGTAATATCTTGTTCATGCGAGCATTCTCGTATAGTTGTCCCAACGACGGGTCAAATAGATATTTACACAAAATATTGATGTCGATTCGGCCCAGCACGCCGATATGTTGAGCTCTGGCAAGCTTACAGACTGTTTCCTGTCGTTATATTCTCGATAGTAGAAGTATAAGATTTATTTTAGCACACCAATTCATCCTAACTTAATACAAAAGCAATGAATACTTTCGTTCATTCTTGCTTTGAATTTGCTTCCTTTTTGATCACACTGTTACAGTGTCTTAGCACAAATATATAATCAATTATTTTACTATTTTTATTAGTATAAATGTATGTATGTATGCAAGTATTTGTATATATAATATGTACGCACACCAAACACACACACACACCACACTAATACATACATACACGCACACAGACAGAGACACACACACACACACATATAATATAGATATACATGTACGTGGGTGCATGGCTTCTTCGCTAGAGTATTGTAGTGACGACCAAAACATTGTGGTGTCAATTGCTGGACTGACTGTTACGTTGGGTCCAGGAACTGGAACGTATATAAATGCATACATACACATACACACATACATATAATGCAGATAAATCAGGCTGAATTATATATATATATATATATAT
>NC_068982.1:118642958-118643522 GCF_001194135.2 Octopus bimaculoides
TATATATATATATATATATGCATGTATATATATATCTTTCTTTGCTAAGCGTTCATAATACAAACTTGCGTAGATATATGTGTACTTATGTATTTTTATGTGAGTGTGTAAGTATATATGCATACACATAAATAAGCACACACACACACATGTATCTATGCAACATTGTATTATGAACGCTTAGCAGCATTGCCAATTATTATTAACTTTTAAATAAATTTCAAAGTAATCTCAATATTATCCCACTTGTGTAATACCTGATAATCATGATGGGCAATTACGTAGAAATTACTTTATGTGCATATAAGAGATGTCTTCAGGTGCTTGATAGACTTTCGGCACACATTGCATAACGTGAGAATTTACTTCATGCCTAACCACAGCGAAAATGATAGATTTCAGAGAATAAATATTTCACAAACATATTTCAAGAAACAGACAGACACACACACACACACACGAGTGTGTGTGTGTCCGTGTGTGTTTGTGTGTGCACGTGTTTATACATATGCGTGTTGAAATATGTTTGTGATTGTGTATATATATAAGTATATATATATATAT
>NC_068982.1:118644050-118646077 GCF_001194135.2 Octopus bimaculoides
ATATATATATACGTACACATATACGAGGAAAGTTTACTGTATTAATATTATTCAATATATGAAATGAGCGGCATCACTTTTTTATCAATATTTTATATTTTATTTGTGGGAACTGACTAATAATATTTGCAAATGTATTTTCCATCGACCTGTGTATAATATGTATTGATATAGAAAGTTCACAGCAGGCTAGATCAATAATTATTCAGACAATCGACCTCTAGTTATATGATTCATGTCTTGTCAGTCTGTTCGGTTAACACGCACATAAATACATACTCATAGACTCTCACTAGCAAACACATAGATAAATATCTACATGCATGAATATAAATGCATGCACACCGGCATATGCATATACCTATATATACATACACACACACACATATGTAGCTATTTGTATTTGTACGCATAAATAAATATTCATACATATATATATATATATGTATTCATACATACATACATATATACTTATACGTATCCGTGTGTGTATATACACGTTTTGAAATAAATATAGATACAGGGACATATAAAGTAATTTTGGTACGTGTAGTTTGCATTCTATTTCCCTGCGCGACACTCTTGTACGTGAGGAAAACTGTGAATATATCATTGTCATAAATAGATCCCATAGGGACATACATGAATCATCACGGATGTAATCACATATAGTCGTAGGAAGCAGGATACTGACTGTTTGGCTCTGAAAAGCATTAGCTATGTGTAACTGACGTTCGTATGCATTTGACGTTTTTATATTAAGATCAATAAAACATATACCAGTAAAATAATTTTATTAATTGAATTGTCCATCATCTACCCAAATAAAACGACAGCAATTCAAATAATCAGTGTCAAAATATATGAAGTAGAACAAATTTAAGCGAAGGATATTTTTTAGGTTGCTGAGGAAAATATGTTGTCAACGACCATCTAGTCATCGAGGGCGGCCAGATCATGTGAGTGCGTAGTTTAAGTTTCGTCCGGATGCGTTTTAGACAATGTGGACAGTTAGTTGTTTGTAGTTTGGGAGATTTGATTACATGTTCCACTTTGGCTGTCCTGTGGTCATTTAACGGAGCTTCCGATAGTCTGTTGATGTTATATGTGTGGCATCCATTCTCATCTTTCCATCACAATCGGCTTCCATTATTTAGGTACCATGTTCTATCTATCATTCAAGCATTCAGTATACCTATGTATCGGTTACGGGAATGTTTACTCTGATGGAGTTTGGCAAAGGACACTTTCTTCGGGAGCCGTTGAACTAGCAAGCGATGTATATGAAACTTCCTGTGTATTTTAACGCTTCTGACATTTACTTCATCATTGTTGAACACACTGTGAGAGAACAATCTTGTTAAGTTGGTGAAACTAGACAACGCATTCATCATTGCTTGTTGATATTGTTGGGGATGATACCGTGCAATTGGCCTTAGCGGCGTTTCGGTTATCTCTGTACTGATCATCAGGATGAAAATGTTACTGGTATCCGAGGAATAGTGAACATGTGTTAAGGCTGTGATTAGGGTTACCGATCGAAAGAGTGGATATTATTTTAAGACACCCAATCATGGAAATTGAAGTAGCAAACTATTATCAGAGTTTATGAAATTACATATAGATACATATGTATGTATGCATTCAGTTTATTTCAAGATTTCTGGCCAATAGAGAAATAAACGCTTTCAAACCTAGATCCAAGGCTACTTCATTGGAATTTCAATATGAACAACAGGGTATTTTTGTATGTATGTATGTATGTACGTATGTATGTATGTATATATGTATGTATGTACGTATGTATGTATGTATGTGCCGATTTGTATGTTTTATGTATGTACTCTCATGCATATAGTTGCATACCTAGACATGTTCTGGCTTTGAGAAGCCTAATTTCTCCAGACTGGTATTTAGGCAGTGGGTTACATATCCCAGGACCCCAATAATTACAGGTATAAACCTGAACTAATAATCTGGATCGAGTAACTGCAGATTTCTTAATAGTTCAGCATAAGTGTTCTCTT
>NC_068982.1:118646790-118649653 GCF_001194135.2 Octopus bimaculoides
TGTGTGTGTGTGTGTCCGTGTGTGTGTGTGTGTGTGTGTGTGTGTGTATTGTATGCATATATATACTCTCTTTCTCTCTCTCTGTATATATATATATATATATATATATATATATTACATATATATTGTTTTAAAACGTAGTATCATTCACCCATTTTCAACCATCTATTGTCGCAGCAAAGTATACACAATCATATATACAGAAACCTACCAATGATTGTTTTGTTTACTTCATTCCATTGTTAAACCTTTCTTCCGGTAATCTTTCATCGTACAATGATCATTAATATTGAATGATATGTTTGCAATGTGTCATTGTATAGTGTTCAAATTTTCACACACTTTAATGAACGATAACACACACAAAAATACACGCACACATACCAGCACACAGTCGCAGAAAAACACATACGCGCACATATATATACATACACACAAACGAGCCCACACACTCGCTCACATATAATTGTTAGTGTGTGTGTGTGTGTGTGTGTGTGTGTGTGTGTGTGTGTGTGAGTATGTGTGTGTGTGTGGTGTGTGTGTGTGTGCGCGCGCGTATATTTGAATGTTTTTTTTTGCATATATATATACGTGTATTATAAGTCCGTTTGCCATGACAATACGAATAAATAATTGTTTGAGCTACATATACTTATTCTGCAAAGTAGAATATTTCTAAATACCATCGAAGAGATGTGAGCTTACTGACATTCTCCACTCTGAACAATTGTATAAACGTGAAGGGGATCACAGAGCGTATTTTATATGAAGGAATTGATGACAAAGCAACAGATATCACGTAATCTCCACCACTAGTTTAAATAATCCTTTCTACTCTAGGTACAAGGCCTGAAATTAAGGGGGAGGGGGTCAGTCGATTAGATCGTCTCTACTACGAAACTGGTACTTAATTTATGGACCCCGAAAGGATGAAATTGAACTCAGAACAAAAAGACAGACGAAATACCGCTAAGCATTTCGCCTGGCATTCTAACGTTTCTGTAATTTCACCACATTAAGTAGCTTATATAATAATAATAATAATAATAATAATAATAATAATAATAATAATAATAATAATAATAATTACCTGGACCCGTGAAAATTCACAAAAATATTAAAACTATAAACTTCTGTAAATTGTATGCTGGTGCCATGAGAAATGTTTCCATATTGTGGTATTTCGTCTGTCTTTACGTTCTGAGTTCATATTCTGCCGATGTCGACATTACTTTTCATCCTTTTGTGTTCAATAAATTAAGTACTACTGGGGTCGATCTAATCGACTGGCCCCCTCCCGCCAAAAATTTCAGAACTTGTGCCTATAGTAGAAAAGTATATTGCGACAGTTACAGAATAGAGAAAAAAGTGTAAAACCGATATCTATATAATCCAGCCAAAATATATGTTACACAAATGTAAACAGAATTTCGATTTGACCTTAAAATACATTGTACATATTCAGAGAATCCTATTGGTTTAGTGGTACGGAAAGTTTTTTTCTCGTATTCTTCTATTCTTTTACTTCTTTCAGTCGTTTGACAGTGACCATGCTGAAGCATCACCATTTAGTCGAAGAAATTAAGCCCTCGACTTATTCCCTGTAAGCCTGAAGCTTATTTTATCAATCTTCTGCTGAAGAGCTAAGTTACAGGGACGCAAACACACCAACATCAGTTGTCAAGCAATGGTAGTGGGGTGAGAAACGCAGACACAAACACATACGCATAGGTTTGCTGGTACGCCGAGACAGATCCAGCTCTGTTTCTCATATTCTCTAAGAACAGTTTCTTTTGCCGTTGACTCATGTGTTCTCGATTCTGTTGATCTCTATCGCTCGTATTTTGAACATGTATTTCTCTTTGGTCTTGGCTTATTTGTTCTATCCTTTGCTGATGTTTTACCCTCCTGTGACTTAGGACGCCCTCCCTCTCCTTGGCTTATTTTGTTTCTTCTCTGTCTCATCCTCGCGCGATTTTGATTCCTTATTTCCTCCCGCTGTTCCTCGCACAACCGTTCTCTTGCAGTGTCCTTCGTGCGTATTATCCATATTGTAAAAAATTTTATTAAAACAATAAATCACTATAATGATCCAGAGTGTTTCAATTTTAAAACATATATGAATGTATTAGATTTTGTTTAAAGGGTGAAAATATTTCTGAAATACTCACCTTACATGCAAGGACCCAGTATATAGCATACGGTAATGAATTGTATTGTAGGAAAGTATATAGGAAAGGGAAAAAGTAGAATTAATATTTTTGATTTTGTTCGGCTCTATAAATTTAATTTTTTTAATGCTTCTGTGAATTTCTTGATACAAGTAAAAAGAAATTGGAAAAATCCTGATCAAAACAGAGAAATTCTAACTTAACAAAAAATATAGAATGTTGCGTTTATTTCCACCACGCGACACATATCGCACGCACACACATACATTCATAAATACATATATGTGTGTGTGTGTGTCTTAGATTTGTTTACTTATACACGTCAACAAATGAGCCAATTGAACAACTCTGTGTAGTTGTTCCATTTGCTAGAAATAACAGAGAAATCTCTCTCTTTTTAGTATTAAGGATAGGGAAGAAATAGAATGAATAATTTTGATTTTGTTCCGCTCTATGAATTTAATTCATTTTAATGTTTTCATCCATTACTTGATACAAGATAAAAAACAAAATTGGAAAACTCCTGACCAAAACAGGGAAATTGTAACTAAACGAAAAAGGTAGAAAGAGTAAGGAAAGGCTGTATTCGAAAGCCAAAAGATGTCTTTTAGCTGAGGTATAATTTTATAATTAAAACAAATTCAAAATTTAAATTTCGGAACATAAGAATTAACATGTTATCTGGTTCATTG
>NC_068982.1:118649744-118657695 GCF_001194135.2 Octopus bimaculoides
TATATATATATATATATATATATATATATATATATATATATATATATTGTGAATTCTCCCGATATATACATATATATATCCACAAATTTATATATGTATATATTTTTACATACCTACATACATGTTTACATAATAGTATATTTTAATCGTAAAAAGATGGATTTCATTGGTCTACTTATATTAACACGAACTTTTAAATATTAAAATGTAAGAACAACGCAAACCATTGCGCATGCAATTAGATTCCAATGTATATTGAATAAATATAGGTACAACCGATAGATATTTAGTGCCTCACTTACGTCGTTCTAATGATAGTGTCAGCATATATCCTATGAATATTTTAATTTGTCTATTTAGTCTTAGGTATGATTTATTCTCACATTTCTTGAATTCATACTCATAACGGTATTCATATAAGGGTCGAGTTATATTTTTATTCGGTAATTCAATGTAGCTTTTAAAGTTATAAATATTAATACCAAAATTATAAATAACTGTAGATGAATAGGGATTCATAAGTTCCGTCCATTAAGAATATGTATCTTCATTACAATTATACTTCTTAATCCTCAGTTTAACTCTCTCCTAGCATACATTTTCATTCTCGTATGAAAGTTGGATGTATTCTGTTGTTTCTTCAACATGATCGCAGAGATATTTAATTTGTTTTTTATTGCAATGCTTTAAAAATTTCACATTTCTTGAAATATTTGTTTATAGGATGCAGTTTTATATCCTTCCATATATTAACGGCTAATTTACTTATCACAGATAAGGATGGATAATGTCTTAAATTCTTTTCTTCTACATCATGTCTGTAAGTAGCATATACATACTAATATCCAGGAATGTAGGGTTGACAATATACTCTCATCAACGATTTTAAAAGAAATCCATGATTGTGTCTAAACTCTTCAAGACTAACAATCGTTTCGTCAAGATGGATATCATAAATTTGTTTTTCTGTTTCCATTGTCCAAAATATAGTCATATTTCCAATTTTGTGGTTGAAGGTGTACAAAGCTTTGTAGAAATTTCTCCTTCGGCAAAGTTTTTTTTTTTTTAAATTGTCTTTTTAGCAGCCATTCATTTTGATTTAGCAACGTCTGATGTACATTTAATTAATGGAAATCCACTTTACTACTACCCTTAGTTTATCAACAATGACATTTCTCTTCTATTTGTTTCACACTTCGTTTCTTGGATATGTGAACATTAAGAAGGATTGCTTTCTAACATCATTGCATAATAGCCTATTGCTTTCCTTCTGCCGGCTTCTCATGGAAATTTGGTGAAACAATTCTGCATCGCCTTCTAGAAAAGCATGACGCTTTTGTGCTCTTTTGATATCTCGGAAGTTTTGGAATCCATTCGGCATTCACCTTATCATCAACAATTCGTTGATACATCTTGCGCTTAGATGAGGTTGGTTTAAAGTTAAATACTTTTTAATCTGCTGCCGATCCTGTGTACACAAATTGCTTTTCTTATTGACGTTCTTTTAAACATTCATATGTATCAGATCTCTTTCTATTTTGCATTACTTCAGTATATTCGATCCAGTGTCCTACAAGTTTCATTGGAACACAAAATACTCTTCCTTCACTTTATTGGTCAGCTTGCTATCTGCAATAACATTTTCTTTGAATGTTACAGTATATTTATGACTTCCTGGGAGGCATTTAGACAGAAAATATTGAATTGTTAAACGAAAACTGCATGTTACAAATTCTACAAGTAACATCGCATCAAATGTCTGATTAAGTTAGAGTTTAATTCAATTTAGCCTAAGTTTTATTGATTTACCTGAAACAAATAGGGATCGGTAATTCTGTCAATACTAATGTCAATCCTATAAGAGGTACTGCCACTCGGCGCTTGTTTGGCATCACCGGATACTCTAGTGTACAGCTATGTTTATATCTGCTGTATATAGTGCGATGATGGACTCTGTAACCGTAATTACTAACCACTCAATGATATTGCATTTCTAGCCAACTGATAGCCATTTATTCCTTTCCTTATAATGCTACGTCACTGTAACATAAATACAAAGTCCAATCCCATCTAGCATTTCATTTTTAATATAGATATGTGCACCTTTAATAATTTTGTTGGTAATCATATCATCCACTTTGAAAAGTGTGTATGACATTAGTTAGCCATATAGAACCCTAGAACAATCATTGATCTTCTTGAACTGCTGTGTATTTCTTATAGTTATACCGTAGGGAAAATTGGTTTTTACTACATTCAGATCTCCATTGCTCTCAAATATACTGTAGGAAACAGAATCCATAAGATCTTCAATATTAGAAATTGGAGAAGCTTCTTTAAAGCAGTAGCGATTTATCGAAAGTAAATACTCCATAAAAAGGCGTGGTTTTCCACTGTTGTTTATGACTGGTATGTTTGCTAAAGACTGTGATGACAATAATATTATCATAAACTATACATTTATTGTATTTCTTTATAAAGTAAAACTTCCTTGCTTATTTAAATGGGAAGAGTTTTTACTAACTGTTTTCAGATCATTGATAAATAGGAAAAATTGAGGAAACAGAGCATCTTCAAAGTTGTTTGATGTTCACAGTTTATGTGTAATAGAGCTTACCCTCTTGAGAATCTCTTGTGTAATTACGCAGAAAATTTAAATTCAACTGGTCATAGAATAGAAATTATGTAGATATGTTTGAAATAACAATAACAATAATAATGATAATATAAGAAAGATATAAACGCAGTTATTTCACGAAGGTTATTCCAAAGCATTGATTAACTGTTGGGAGTGAGATAATCATTCACAGATTCGTATGATTTTTCCGTACACTCGAAATAAGCGAAGTATCACAATGTTGCTAAGATGGGAATTAATTTTCCAGATTCGCTTCATTTTTGTGTCATTATAGTTATGGCTAGAGATGCTTATGTTTTAAATAATTGTTACCGATATACTCGTGAAGATGCTCCAAAATATGCAAAAATTATTATTTTCTGAAAAAATAGTTTGGTTAAACCATAAAAATGTACATTCATTTATACGAAGATTCGTTGATGACGATTGCTTTTTTCTCTTTATTCAAAAAGCTAAACGATATTTCTGCGTTACACTCTTCATGAAGAAAGACTTGTATCTGTCTGCAATTCTCGGTGAAACTTCTACAGGACACATTCGGCTGCTGTCTTTTCCACATCCATCCAATGAAGTGTTCTCACATTTTTGGAAGCATTTTGCTATAAGTTATCTCAAAAATACATGAATACTTTTCTCTCAATATGCATCAATTAAAGCCCGTAATGTGCAGTGTTTTGCAAAGAGGCTCAGAATTGCGACGTCCGATTTATTGCCGTCGAGTACTTTATATTCTTAGACTACAGTTGACATCTGCTAAAGATTTGTTCACCTGGTTAATGGAAATGCGATCAGCGGTAGCTACAGCAGCATTGTATAATTTTCGATCTTCTGAAGACTTAAGTTCAGACGAAAAGAGTAAACAGAGTGAGTCTTGATTGTTCAGTTATGTGTGGGAATCCAACAAAAAAATTAAAAATTTGTTTCCCGCTGTATTGACTGCCAGCATGCATCTAATAATGCGTCAAATTAAGCTTGCGGAAGGCAATTACCTTCATTAACGAAGCATTTCTCTACAATAAACGTATGGAATTTCTTTTTCTGTGTAGTAGCTTAATAAATATTTTTATCAAGGACCAAATTGTTTTATATGTCTATATCTTTCAACATCAGTATTCAAAGCAGAAATTATAAGATGCAAGTTTATATTAGAAATACACTTCCTTCAGCCTTCGAGAATATTTTTGTTTCTTTCTCTTGAGACATTGCAGTTTACTTTAAACCTCTTCCATCTCTTCCTATCCATTGCCACTTTCAGTTAAACTTTTCTCATACACCACTTTATTGTTTTATGTGTTCTTCGATATTCTCATTCCTACTCCATTTGTGTTTCCTCCCCTCTAAACTATGTTGAGGAATCACTTCTGTGGTTCTTTTCTTTCATCTCTTGTCCTGGTTAAATATTCTATCCCCCACTTTGTTTTTATTATTTGTTAAAGTATATCTCTTGCTCTGCGTTATTTCCTAGGCATATTTATTTATATATTCCAATATACTACTCACCATCTTCTTTCCTTGGAATATTGAATTATTCTGCATTATATTTTCTCATCTTCTCTTCTACTCTCTATGTTTCTTTTATACTCCTAATGCTTACGCACACTGCGCGAACAAATTCCTTGATAACGATACGGTTATGTGTGTCACAAAGTTTATTGTTATAACTTCTGCAACTCTCTCCCACTATTATCATTTTTCTCATTTCATCTTTTTTTTATGTAGGTTATCAGGTATATGACCTAGTTGTAATTATTGAACTGACTATGAATGTCATGAAAACATAATTAAATTTCATTTTCCCCTAACTATTTAATGTTTAACAATGTTCTACGTTGTAGAGAATTTTTAAACACCATAGAGCAACATTCATCACCCTACAGATCCACAAATTAATGATGGGAAATATATACGTAAACAACACCACGTTGGACCGCGGGTGAAAGAAGACAACATAACAATCACACCGCAGATAATCATTTAGTTTTATGATATTTGACTTAACCAAAAGATTATAAACTGAATTTTTAAAAAAATCTAAAACCAGTAATTCGGTGTAGTCTTAATGACAATAAATGAATAAAATATCATATATAGACTTACAAACACGCTAACATATACACACAAATATACAAAGATATGCATGTAACTAATGCATTGACTAATCTTCTGGTAGCTAATTTGTTACGCAGCAGCCAATTTCCTAAATGGTTCGCGGCTAATTTACTTTATATTTTATTCATTACATATATGTAAGATACAGTTATCTATCGTTGGAGACAATAGTCATAAAGAGCACATTGATATATAAATATATATATATTAATATATATATATATATGTGTGTGTGTGTGTGTGTGTGTGTGTGTGTGTGTGTGTGTGTGTGTGTATGTGTGTAAGTTTGTATGTTTATATATGTCGATATATGTATATATATATGTAAATATATATATATATATATATATGTGTGTGTGTGTGTGTGTGTGTGGATTCAATTTCAGCTCAAGCCTGCAATGTTAGTATGATAAACAAAAGTAAAATGCAAAAGAAATTGTACTTGTTTCTATTTTCTGGTGAAGTCTAAAACCAGCAACATTTCAATTATATTAGCCGCAACAACATTTTGCTTACAAAATTAAATTTGGAAAATATGATGCCGAATATCTTCAGAATAAAACTTATTGGATTAGGGACGGCTGCGATGCATTTTCCTGTTTTCTCATGAATGATGTGTTGACAATCAACAACAAAAAATTGCAACATAAATAAGCTATAGTGATATTCAATAAAAAAAAATGCCTAAAAAGTAACAATAATATCCACCGTAAAATAATTGCTAATTAATCGTGTAAATTTCTACTATTTTTAATAACGATCTTTTGTATCAAAACCTACCATAATTAGAACCGTAATAACCAGGCAAACTGTCTTATGCATTAGCATGTACAACAAAATGATTTGCCAAATCCCCATTAAGAGTAGAATGACCGGAGTTTTAAAATTGTTCCAATTCTGTGGCATTCTTAACACGGACGACTTACATAGGACTCTGTTGTAATCTTAATACAGCGAGTTAATAATGTAGACATTGCTTCATGTAAGTGGGTTCTTAGTAATTTGCCTTGCTCCCTAGATAATAAGTGTGTGGTAAAATTATTCACCCTCAAAGTAAAAGCATAAGGAGAAATAACGTAAAGCTTATATTGGAGCTAATTAATTCGCATGCAAGAACTCCATTTTATATGCACACAATTTCATTTCCCAATCCACCCGAGAAATATACAAAAGGTTGTTTAGTATTTTTAGTCTTCTCACTAATTTTGATAATGTACTTTCACATTCATTCCATTTCATGAAATTTATACACGTAAATGGAATGGAGATGAGTCGAATAACACTTGTTCCTCTCTTTGTGAAATGTGTTCCTATGCTAATCATAGCACATGTGAGTCTTCAGCGATATACAAATGTTCATAACTTCAATAACATTTACATGCCTGCAATTGACTTTTGAACATCAAATAATGGACTTTTTTCTCACATAAATACACATTTTTATTTTCAAAATGGTGTAATAATTGTAATTTCTCTTTGTGATATCCATTACTTTTACCATTATAGTTTTTCAGTTTCCTACGTCGTTTTTGTGAATTAGAAACACGTTTATCCTTAGTAGATGCATGGTAACTTTAACGACGTGGGTGGGTCGACCATAGAGTACTATGATATCTAATATAATTCAGTTAAAATAGGAAAAGAATTCCCTCCAAACCATTTTAAATATAAGGAACGTGTGTATAATATAGCTATAAATTCACTGTATGTGAATAGAACAAGATTAATATGTCTGCCACGCCTTGGGTCAAATTGATGATTTATAAAGACTAACATGGGGCAAAGGTATCCATATTGGCACGTAAAATAACAGTAGATGTAATAGTAGTGGCTGCTATTATAAACAGTAATAACAATTATTACATCTCGAGAAAATAAAATCACATAAATGATCCATGTTATAACTAGCATTCATTAATTGATATTCAAACCAGTGGAAATTAGGTTCTGAATAAAGGGCTGGAAAAAATAACATCATGGCCAATATTATTTAAAGTACTACATCATCGGGGAAGAAATCTCATTAAATTTAAACTCAACAAAGGACATTAACAGAAGCAATTAAAATAAGAACAATAGGCACAATGTAATTAAATATTAAGCCGTCAATATCAGCACTTATGAAATGCAAAAAAGAAACAAAAATAGTAATTATAAAAATGCGGAATATGCGCATATTCACACTGACTATATTAAATATAGTTTCATATATTATTTGCGATTTGTGACGCAAATGGAATATTAATTATAGACAGACAACACTTGATATTCAGTATATAATAGCTATGTATGCCAGAGACATGCATGTGTTGTAATCATTTTACAAACCCAGACTCTGCAATATTATTGTCCCTCTTGTTTAGGCCCACGTCAGTAAAAATAAAATCAAGAACGTTCGAGCAGTGACAGGCTCGTCTTTTCAGTCTTAGTATTGATATTACTATCGAAAATAATATTAATAAATGAAAAACAATAGATTTTAATTTAAGAGATATTTGACACTATTTTCAGTTGGTTGAGCGCATGTGTAGAAGTATTGGTTCCAATTTGCGCGATATTAATTTCGACTGTTAGTTGACACATTATAGTTCCTTTTTACTGATATCATCTGATTACCACTTTGGTAAATAATTTTTCTGTGAAATGAAATCAAATAAGCTATCTTATTTTGCATTCAAATTATGAATATATTCTGTCATCAAATTACCCTTTAATACATGGAGAGATGTTTTCCATACAGTGTGTAAAAACGATTATTAATTTGCGAATTGTTTCATTTAAATCATAGCCACTAAATATAGTAATCAATATTTGTACGTTTGACACAAATCTATTATCGTAAGGGTATCAAATTAATAATTTTCCTATTGTAGAAATATATATTAGATAAAACTTATATAGTAATATCTAGTTATTGCGATTTACCTCTTAAGGGAAAGTAGGCGGTGTTCAGAGGAATATTTAGCCTGATATATTTAACAGATGGGAGACCAAACGGCTTATAATTTACTATGAATTTATTTCAAAAGTACAGAAATAACTTCTAATTTCCAAACCGAAAACAAAGCTGTGATATTGTAGCATGTCCAAATGATAATTGAAACGGTATTGAAGCATAAACCAACGCTAACCTACGTTTAAGCAATTGATATTTCGTTACACAATTAGCAAGTAATATATATATGTATATATATATATATATAT
>NC_068982.1:118657766-118658476 GCF_001194135.2 Octopus bimaculoides
ATATATACAAATTTACATGTGAAACATTATCGATTATTTGTGAAAATATCACATCACAACCCTTCTATGGAGATAAGAATCCAAATCTTCATGGAGACGATAGTATATAATTTGTTGCTCAGGTTACCCATATCGCAGGTTTTGATAAGAAGTAGTTTTGATATACTGTATGTCGTAGTAAGAAATATAATAAAAAATTTAACCATCTCTATTACAAAGTCGTATAGATATGGGGAACATTTTACATAATGGAGAATCTCTAGTCTTCTATTCAATGAGTTATGAATAGTTTTGCGTGTTACTGGTTTCAGCAATGTATCAGAGGAAAAACCACTATGGTTTCACACAAAACCGACGACAAAACCTATACATTTGTAAAAATTCTTCTTCACATTCAATGAAAACGTTGAAAATATTTATGGGAAATAAAAATGCTGAAACGTGAAATACATTGAGGTACATTCGATAGCAAAAAGAAACATAACAAGAGAAGAACGTTACGCTAGAAAATTGGAATATATAAACTACACACATGAAATAGGAACTTGAAAGTTAAAGCAATAATATAGATTTTTCGACAGTCTTACGTTATATACATATACATATCCACCGAAATTTGAGGATGAAGTAATATGCAAACATACAAGCACACAAAAATGCACACTCATTGGCAAGCCCATAAGTATATTCAGGTTGTGAGTGTCCGTATA
>NC_068982.1:118658934-118662355 GCF_001194135.2 Octopus bimaculoides
ATATATATATATATATATATATATATATATATGTGTGTGTGTGTGTGTGTGTGTGTGTGCGTGTGTGTGTGTGTGTGTGTTTGTGTGTGTGTGTGTGTGTGTGTGTGTTTGTGTGTTTGTGTGTGTGCGTTTGTGTGTGTATGTGTTTGTGTGTGTGTGTGTGTGCACAGACACACAACTATATTGTGAAATGATGTGTATCAGAAAAATAGAAAACTTAATAAAAAGTTCAGTTAGGAGATTCAGCAGCAGCATTAAGTTTTTGAACAAGTTTAGCAATACTACTTAACTTGAACGAATACTGTTATTTCTCTATCCAAAATAAACTGTATATCACCGTTCCAAATACTTTTTTCGGTTGTTTAATTTCATTTAGATCGGATACATGAAAGACTATCCAGCTGTGGAAATCACAGAACATGTTTCACTTCCTAACGATTACTGCAATATTTAAGTAACAAATTTTAATATGACGGAAATTTGTTTGCCTGTGACCAGATACTCTCGTGGGGCCTCTGTTATTGCCCAGTAAGGAGAAGTTGCTATTTATTTATCTACTTTTTAAACATTGACATATTAAGAGTCAGATAAGATCCAGATTAAATCTAAAGGAGGCATCGAATTTATCCCGGATAAGCCGTCTTATTTACAGTAGGAGGTTTGTTTAAAGTAATTTATAAATAAAATACGGAAAAATTCGACGCATAGATCTTGTAAGACATTATAGCATTCTATGAAGACCGTATTACTGAAACACAGTTGAATGAAATCTGAATTAATATTTATGGTGGGTATACACACATGCATGTGCACACACACACATATATATATATATATATATATATATATCGAGAAAAAACAGCCGAAATTGCAAGGATAATCTGGATTTCGACTGAAGAGAGAAACGCTGAATGACCTGTCCGTGTTTTCTTTGTATCGTCTATCTGTATGTTTGTGCCTTTCGTGTATCACCTAACTGTCTGGATGTTTTGCGTCCTTGTCCCATTTTGTATCATATATATATATATATATATATATGTATGTATATATATATATATATATATATATATACACAAACATTCAAACATTCATGATGGGCTTCCGACAGGTTCCGTCGAACAAATTTACACACAATACATCAATCAGTTCGAAGATATGTCAGAAGACAATGTGCATCTGCAAGTTACCGTCTTCCTCATCCACTCATAAGATATACGTTATCCTATGAAAAGTAAACAGACACAAATCCCACGTGTCTCGGAGACCATGAGAAAGGTCAACAGCGAGTGACTTACTCATATCATGAATTCTTTAAAAAATTATATATTCCTCTCAATATATTTAATTCATGATGTTGTAAGACCAATAACTTTACCCTGCATTTAGTGCATATTATCCATTTTTTCTTGAATTCTATCGAGCAATTAGTACGCATCGAATCTGTCTGATTTTCTAGAGTGCTCGCTTATCTTCCGCTTGATATTAGAAAATGAGTCACTCCCAACCTATATGTGATGTGGTTTGATTGCAAAGAACAAAGTGTCTACTTTTTGCAGATACTTTCCTGATAGGAATATTGCTGCCGATAATGCTTCCCTGGATGATCTTGACGTTGACAATCGAATTCGTAATTACGATGGATGAGATGGTTGAGAGGGAGAGAGAAAGAGAGAGAAAGAGAGAGAGAGAGAGAGAGAGAGAGAGAGATAGAGAGAGACTGGCAGATAAAGAGACAGAGAGAGGGATAGAAAGACTGCGATTGAGAATTAAATAGAGGGGGAAAAGCAGAGGAGGAAAAAAAAAGTAATTGGTAGTGATCAGTTCTAAACGATGAGAATATTAGCAGTATAAGTGAATCCGGTGCAGAGTGTCAACTGGCAGTGAAATATCCCCATGTGCTATTGCTCCCATCTCCGTTCTTTTTGTTAATAGCTTTCAATGATCAGTTTTGACGTATAGAGAGATCGATCAAAGTTTGGTTCCGTTACGACTTGGCATTCTCCCAGCAAGTTGCCACTGCCCATTATATTTGTGTTCTGTTACAACTTCATACAATTGCCACATAACGTCAGTGAAGAAGTTTTCATGAAAAATAAAACAGTGAAATGATTGATCTGTTGCAATTTCATGACCAAATGGAATAGCAAGTATTCATTGGCCAACATAATAGTGTAAGAGGGAACATTCTTTCCCATAACCTTGCGTTTGTCTTTGCGTTTCCTTTATTTTAATATATTGTAGTTGTGCGAAGTGATGTATATTTGATTGTATGAGGAACATGAAACAAAAGTGTAAACACACACACAAACGTATATACTTCCTCGAACATGCAAAGGTATATACTTCTTGAGTTTGTGTGTATTGCTTTTAAGAGAGACACATTCTAGCTTTACTACGTAATACACGACAAATGACGAGAACATTTAGACATGTGGAAAACGAGATAAGAATTCTTTGAGAAAGTGAACTAGAATAAATTTATGTTAGTGTAGGAAAGGAAACCATCTATTCCACTATGGCGAAAATTAAAAAAATGAAAATGTGGATATTTTCATTAAAATGCGTTTATGTGTGTACACGTGAGTGAGTATGTGTGATGTGCATGTTCCTGTGAGGGTTTACTACTCTTAACCACATAGCAGTATAGTCATATTCATCATCACGCCCGGCTCCATTTTACATTATCTCCGCAAAATAATAAAAAAAGGACAACGTGAACTTCGACCGATATATATTGAAATGTCTTCAAGGGATATCACATAAGCCAACAACAACAGCCAACACTGCTAACAACAACAGCAACTGCGTTCTTTGCATGTGTCATGGTTTGCTAAAACTAATGTATTAGAGATATCCGGAGGTAATGATGGCTGAAACATATCAAAGTTTATATACATATACACGCCCTGGTCATCACTGACTATTAAGAACATTGACCCCTGAGACAATTTTTTTCTTTATACATATAACTGTGACTAATGAGCTAGTGACAGGTGAGAGCAACCCTTCACAAACATACGCGGCAGCAGATATTACTGACCAAATTTCCATCAATCAATACACCAGCTGTGAGTTTTCGAGCAAAGCGATTAAATTCGGCATGAAAAATGAATTATTTATTTTCAGAAAACATCCACTCCTTGTTCACTTTTTTGCCTACATTTGTGGCAATGATAAACATTGCTTTCTTAACTGATGTTCCCTATTTCACATACTTTCAACGAGGACGTTATACTATCTACAAATCGTAGCACTGGTTTCTATTGGGGAGTGTTTACCACGAACACGTTGGCCATATAGCATCTGTTTAGAGCCTCTTTCATATATGTCAATCTACCTATCTCCCTCTCGCTCCATCTCTCTATCTATCTCTCTCTCTCTCTATCTCTCTCTCTCCCTCTCTCTCTCTCTCTCTCTCTCT
>NC_068982.1:118662790-118667384 GCF_001194135.2 Octopus bimaculoides
TATATATATTCATAGTTGCCCTGGGCCGGCCACGTTGTCTGAATGAATAACCACCGTAGCTCCAGACAACTGATATATGGTGAGCTGAAGGAAGGCATAAGGCCACACAGAAGACGCAAGATGAGGTATCAAGACACAATAAAAGCAAGGTAAAGTGTTGTGGGATACATCCTCGCAAACTCGCGACCGCAGACGCAAACAGGGCTACCTGGAGATGAACCATTTACACTGATGTTGCTGCTTTTGAAGAGAATAGACTTCAACGTCTCGTATCCGCAAGAGAAAGCTGTCATCGGGCTATGTCATCCTCTCTCCCGATCACAGACTACTAGTGTCCAGCCTGCGGGCGCCTATCTGCTTCTGGCTTTGGGCTGCAGAGACACATACGTCCACAGCGCTGATTACTGAGACCACAGACTACGTCTCCATATGTGTGGGTGTGTTTGCGTGTGTGTCCGTTTGCGTGTATGAGTATATAACAGTGTTGAGCAGACCATCATATGCAGTTATAAACTGCTAATTACAGGGCGTTTCCGATTCTGCCTTTGCCGCATTCATTTCCTTCTTGACCCAAATTCCACAGCTAAACCGCCTATCATCAAGGACGCCTTCAAGGTGGCCTTTTCTGATCTCTTTGACACCAGTGTGTGAAACTTGTCACATGTCTGGCCGAACGAAGCTTATGCTTTCGTTAGTATGCGATCATATTATTCACTCATCTCCGTTCTCGGATTATCTCATCTCCAGTATCCACTTGTAATGATGTTCACAGCATGGATATTTCCATTTGCTTTTGCTTCGTATCCATTCCTCCTCGTAGTAGTTCACGTCTAAGTTTTGTCTTAGAGCGGAAGTAAGAAAAACTATTTCTGCAGCAAGAGCTGCTTCCGCGTTCGAGGAAACATGAATTCGTTAAATAATATTGTACATACATGTATGTACGTATGTATGTATGCGCATGCATGTATGCATGTATGCATGTATGTATATATATATGTATCTTTGTATGTAATGTATGTATAGCATTATTCCGTTTTATTTCAAAATTTCTTGTCAAGAGTGCAAGAACCGTTTTCTAACCTGGATTCCAGGAATTCATTGGAATTTCAACAATATGAACAGGATATTTTTGTATGTCTGTACGTATGTATACGTGCAAATTTATAGGTTTTATTTTATGTATGTCTTCTCATGCATATACTTGCATATATAGACATACTAATATATAATTAAATTATAAACTTCTTCAAAGTTTTACACATATTTTACAGTTCCAGTGATGACTTTGCTCTGTAGTCTTCGAATAAGCTTTTTCCTTTCTGGTTTTTAGAAGCCCAATTTCTCAACATTGGTATTTAGACGGTGTGTTACATATCCTAGTGCCCCGATAATTATAGGCATAAACCTAAACATGTAATCTTGATAGGCTAATGTATGCACGTGCGTATGTATGTATGTATGTATGTATGTATGTATGTAAGCATGTGTGTATGCATGTATGTATGCATGCATTTATGCAAGTATGTATGCATGTATGTATGCATGTTTGTACGTATCTACATGTGTGTGTGTGTCTCTGCGCGTGTACTAACATGTTTATATGTATACAAACACACACAACAAGCTTTCTTGTTCCAAATGCATTTGTTAGACATTGTTTGGTGCGAAATATGAGCGACACTAGTTTCCAGATTGTAAAAATTACCATGGAACAATTACATCTGATGTGTGCATCATAAACTTGAGCATACGTGTTCTGTATTCTTTCGTTTTCTCTTTCTCACTCTGTCTTTCCGTCTTTAGCATTTCTATCCTCCCTCTCATGCTTTCTTCCTCTCTCCTCCTCTCTCTTCCTCTCCCTCCCCCTCTCTCTCTCCCTCTCTCCCTCTCTCTCTCTTTCGTTCTCTCTCTCCTTCTCCTACTTGTATTTTTATTCTGAATTATCTTTCAGGAGAGTTTCTGCTTATATATTATTGCGAATGAGAGGAGAATGGAAAGAAAGAGATTGCAGAATAATTGCCTCTACATAACTGCATAACGGCTTCCACCAGGAAGGATGTATGCATTCAATGAGAATTTCCTGTCGTTAGTCATATATTAGAAGTCACCAACCGATAGTTAAGAACTGAAAAGTTATTTCCGATCCCTAAATCTTTATAATGTTTTGGTTTCACAGGAAATGCTATAACTCAGAATACAGGAAATATAACCCCTTGATGATGACACTTTTATTTATAATACAATAGACTAAAATTATCTTTTTTCACGTGATCTGCAAGATTACGAAAGGGGGGAAAACATGATTCCTGTTAAAAAGGATCATATCTTAGTTATAATATTTGTCATATGAGTGTACAAATCATATTTTAGTATCACTTCTAATAATGTTCGCACATATTTATACAAAATTATCACGTGTACTCAAACACACAAAAGAAAGTCATTATCTCGAAATATCAGTAAAGAATACTAGACGGCAGAAGTGATTATATTTCATGTCAATATCCGGGACGATGTACACATACCACGAGCTATGATAGCTTTCTTCTTTATTTTCTGTCTATATGCTGTACTACCTACTGTTATTAACCACAAATATCCGACATGGAAGAACGCTTCCAGTCTGTTAAGGTTTTAGATGCATTTGTAAAGGTTTTCTTTTATTTATTTAATGATATATTTGGTTACTTATGAATCATTGTCAAAGATCAATTGGGTGCAATGTAGTGTGAGTCAATATTACTAATGTATTGATGGTTTTCATTTAGAGCAGAGGTATCTGATACACTATTTAGGTTTTTTGTTTGTGTATGTTTTAGTGTGTTTATTGTCAGTATGGAATTAGTAGTAATGCAAATAGCTTCAGATCAAAAGAGAGACGATGGGTCATGACAAAATATTTTTCTTTACCCAAAATTATAGAGGGAACATAGTTGACTGAAATACCAAATAATAAAGTTACTGATTTAAATCGGTAATCTTCACAAGAGTTTCGAGAAATCGCAAACCTAATTTGTTCGGGATTGCACAGATAAATATTGTGTAAGTTAATCTTATTTCTCTTTCTGTGTAATTTGTTTAGATACTCCTAAATGAAATGAACATCTATTTCCGTTCGAAGCTTTCATAAATTTATTTACTTTCCACTGCATTCTCTTCTATAGAACTAGAATTAAAACTATTCTATTGAAACATTCGCAGATGTATGACTTGAAAGCTGTCTTGAAGGGGAGTTAAATATATTATGCGAGATAATGATGGAGTAGGAAAAGGATGAATTCTTGTCGAGTCACTAATATTGTGATAATAGTTTTGCTTTTGCTTGACAGACGATTTATTTCCAAACTGACGCATAACTTTCCTCTGATCTTATCTATCTATCTATCTATCTATCTATCTATCAATCTATCTATCTAGCTAGCTAGAGAGCTAGCTAGCTATCTATCTATCTATCAATTCATCTATCTATTAATCACTTTCTCTCTCTCTCTCTCTCTCTCTCTCTCTCTCTCTCTCTCTCTCTCTCTCTGTATATATATATATATATATGTGTGTGTGTGTGTGTATGTGTGTGTGTGCTTGTGTGTGTGTGTGTGTGTGTGTGTGTGTGTGTTTGCGAAATGGACAGCTGGTAACCATATAGGCATTTTGACAGCGAGGCAGCTACTCGAATAGTTGTCAAATATCTAAGACACCTTAACATATAAGCTTATATCATCCACGAATCGTTTGTCCTGGGACAGATCTCAGGAGGACACAAGCGATTTTATCAAAATCTGACGAGCAAGCATAAGCAATTGTCATCCACACAAGATTAGTGCTCGTGAGCCAACCATATTGAATTATGGCTAGTCCGCGCATTTGTTTCGTTCCCGGGAGATCTCTTTCACCGAGTGGAAGCTACAAGTGACCGGAAACAACAATGATGCTTAAACCCATCTCTCCATCTGCCTTCCTTAATGACGAGCAGAATTATTATGAGATGTGCTTCCAAAACCTTCGTGGTATTTTGTTCCTTAATGTTCGGATCAGTCTTAGTCGTCGTCGTCATTAGCTCCTCCACCCCCTCCTCATCCTCTCCACCTACTACTACTACTGGTGCTGCAGCTGCCTCTGCTGCTGCTACTGCTGCTACTACTACCACTACCATTTCTTCTCCTTCTGTTTCTTCTTCACATCCCACCTTCTTTTATCATCACCCCCGTTGCCATCTTCATCATGATGATGATGATGAATATCTTCATTGTAAGGAAATAATATTAAGGGCCAGTGGAGTGTGTAGGGGTACATTTTGCAAACATACTTTATAAATTTAAAACTTCATGTTTGTCAATCATTAATATTACTTTTTATCACTTCACTGATGCAAAAATTGTTTCTAGTATTATAGTCAAGGCTGTGCGGCTTTCCAATATACCTTCAGCAATTTACGCAACCAGACGTAATTAACCATTGTCTGAGACTGGTGTATATTCTGAAGCATTATTTCGCTTCGAAACACCTGTTTATCCTATATTCCTTAGTCTTGTGGAAAATATCCGATTTCTCTCTCTCTCTCTCCCTCTCTCTCTCTCTCTCTCTCTTTGCCTCTCAC
>NC_068982.1:118667394-118670499 GCF_001194135.2 Octopus bimaculoides
CTCTCTCTCTCCCTCTCTCTCTCTCTCTCTCTCTTTGCCTCTCACTCTGTCTTTCTCTCTCTCTCTCACTCTCTCACTATCACTCTCTCTCCCACCCTCTCCGCATGCTTATACATAGATACATATATAATATATATATATATATACACACCTATATAAATATGTATATATATACATATATATATATATATATATGTGTGTGTGTGTGTGTGTGTATGTATGTATGTATATATGCATATACATACAAACACACACACATGTATGTATGTGTATATGTATCTATATGTCTAAGTATTATGCAGCAGTTCAATATTTCACCACAGTGACACTCAGACTATTCCTGTAATGATTACAAAGCAATACTAATATTGTTTAAAATTTATATTTGCGTCCAGTACTCAAGTAACCGTTAATTTGAATGTTCAACATAAAATCTTTTTTTTTTAATGATGAGTTTTAGCATTGGATCTAATTTTTTATCTAATTAATGAACGGACACTGATCAAGAATGGGTGAATATTTGAAAGAGATGGACGTAGGGATGTAATGTGCTTTCCATGCCAGCTTTCCTTACAACATTACTGCGAGTTTTATGTAGTATGTTAATAGGGGACACCAGGTGACATTTTCAAAGAGTAGTGATTTATTAAATAATTGGTATTAGATTATCTTTCGGGCTTACATAGCATATCGGTTAGATGTTGAAGTGTCATGTTCTTCCAATCGACAGGATTGTCTCCTAGTCACAGAACCTCTGCTCATTTGGTTATGTGTGCATTTGTGTGCTTGTGTGTGTGAGAGTATTTTTGTGCGTGTATTTTTATATTTTTCTGTATACAACACATATGTGTGTGCCTCTTCAATGAGTTGCTATAAATTACCATAATGCAGACACTCATGTATTACGTAATAGAGTGGGTACGTTATTTATTCAAAATTATAGATTAACCTCTTAACAGCCACTTGAATCCTCCCAATATTAGACAACTAAGAGAGATAGACTACAACCTTAAACCATAAATGCTGTTTCTTTAGAGGAAACTACCACTTTGGCATGATATATAGAGCAGGAGTAACACCTACTGATGTTAATGAGATGAATTTAAATCCATATTTGCAACCAGATGGAATTATCCCCAACAGTAAATTAGGGGGAATGCTTTTCTAATTCGACATCGCATCAGATTCTTGATGCATCTAAAATTTAAATGGATAGAATAATCAAAATCACACCAAAAGATATCGCGTCTTGATAAGTGTTCTCGGTCTCGCCCACTCTGCGGAACTAAGAAGCAATTGATGTTTTTGTGGACTGAGATAGCAACCCCTACGAGCAGGATCGAGAGGGTTTTAGTGATCATTATCCCATAGGCCAATAATTGAAGTTCCCTCTTATGAATTATAATATTATTTCTTATCCAACCACAAGGGCCTACTACTAATATGGTGATAGCGGGTTTTAGGACACACTATATTCTAGTTTGACAACTCTATTAACCAAGGAAAATTGTTCAACTCGGCAATCTCCACTTAACCATATCAAGTCAAACATTCAGTTTATTTTCACCTGAAAGATAGCGCTTAAGCTGAAAAATGATGGAATGAATCATTATATGATTTGTGACAGACATAATTAGGAGTATTATATATTTCATTTTTGATATGATATTGATTGAGGAGTCAACCACATTTTCGTTCAAGTTATGTCGGTGGCATCTGTGGCACTTACAATGGCGAATGTCTGCAATGCGCGTGGTAAAGCTACCAAGTATTTTTGCTCCAAATCACCGGTATATCGGATTAAGCACATATAATCATGCTGCTTATTAAACTCTCACAAGATTCTAATTGACAGAGATTTTAATTAGAATTAATTATATTCATTCTGTCTTAAGGATTTATGTTGGTTATAATTTCTGACTGAATTTAAATATTATCAAATATTCGATATGTTATTTTTATAGGTTTACGTAATTGTAGGCTTCTGTTTAGTGAAATAAGAGTTGCGAAAGAATAGAAAAATGAAATTACATGAGATAGATTCATATTATAAAAAAAATAATTCCGTTTTAACGAAAGCCTGTATCACTTCTATTTACACGACATCTAATATTCCACAGCATGATGCTTTTGGGTACTTCGTCAGAGAAAAAGGTTACCTTAATCTACATTCATACAGAGAAAGCCATAGATATGTACATATGTTTGTGTGTGCACGTGTGTGTGTGTGTCTGTGTCTCTGTCTGTGCGGTGTGTGTATGGGTTTGTATGTGTGTATGAATATTAATTAGTGAGAGAAACAGTATGCATACCGTAGTGGGTGCAGTGTTAGAGCACCGAATGCTGCTGCGTTATATACCTTCAAAACACCTCTCATATCGATGCATGGTGCATGAAAGCACACATGTTTATATAGCTGATAAAAGATGAATCGTCTACTACAATCTTACTGGATACCGACTTACCGAGATGTCTGCTATCTTTTCATCGGGTAGCTACATACCAGCCAAATTTAACTACTACTGACATATGAAATGTCATCAAGTTTTTAGTTACTAATGTCTCAAATAGCCAACAGGCTTATTCCAAAATAGCCAACAGGCTTATTCTCTCATTAACGAGAGAAGCAGTAATAGCACCAAAGTGCAATCTTTGTAACCAAATTAACGTAGATTTATTACTAGATCCATAATCGCTGCCAGTGAGATTTGGCTAATATGCAGTTACAAGATTCGGGCCACTGAAGAGACGGTGGCACATCAAAATCACGTGATCTGGCAGTTTCAATGTCTGTAGCCGACGATTCTCGCCTACACCGATGCTGGTATGTTTATGTCCCGAAACTCAGTGGTTTGGCAACAGAGACCGAAAGAAGTACAAGGCTTAAAAATTATAAGTCCTGGGGTCGATTTCGTCTAATAAAAGCGGTGTTCCAGCATGCCTATAATCAAATGACTAAAACAAGTAAAAAAAAAGAATACACACACACACTAACACACACACATATACACACACATACACACGCACACACACACACACGCACGCACACGCACACACACACACACACTCACATATTCCTTATCCTCCCCCTCTAACAGCAATAAT
>NC_068982.1:118671282-118674050 GCF_001194135.2 Octopus bimaculoides
ATATATATATATATATATATATATATATATATACATACGACGAGCTTATTTAAGTTTCCGTCTACCAAATCCACTCACAAGGCTTTGGTCGGCCCAAGGCTATAGTAGAAGACAAGGTGCCACGCAATGGGAATGGACCCGTAACCATGTGGTTGGTAAGAAAGCTACTTACCACACAGCCACTTCTGCACCTGTTTCATTCTTTGTTGATCGATCAATTAAGTTCCATTTGAGCACTAGGGTCCATATAATCCACTAGCCCCCACCCTCGATATTGCTGGACCTGTACCAAAATTTGAAACTAAAACTTTCTTCTACACAGATAGTAATCTCTAATACGTTTGTAGTATTGTCAAGGTAGATATCGTTATTACAAGAGACCGATTTTTGTAAGATTAATGGTCATACCAAAACATTTGACACTGTACTATATTTAGGGACAAATCAGGCAGATTTATTATTTCTAATAAAACGTATCCTAATTACAAACTAACGCACATATTTAGTGTAAAGAGATGACATCTCTGTGTGAGATATTAGTCTGCTAATGAGACTGTACGTCTCATACTTTGTTTTGATGAACATATTATAGCAATACCGTTGGGTATCTAAACTGATGCGTGTACATCGAACGTTAATTATTAAATAGCAAATTAATTAGAATATCATTCAGGAGATGAAAATAACTCCCACAGAATTGATAGCAATGTCTAATATATCTAACAGTGTCAGCGGAACCCCAAGTAATAAGCTATCTCTCTTCCAGAAGATATAGTATACAATCTCCGAATCTCTGAAACTTACACACGCACGCGCGACCACACACACACGCTCCCACGAACACACGCATCCACACACACACGCGCACACACACACACACACACGCACACACACACAAACAGACACTCACGCGCTCAGGCTCACATAAATGCTTACACATCTACTAAGTTACGTAGCATGGTCTTCAACAATCTAATAGTAGCGCTAATTATCTCATCATACCCGAGTGTTTTTGTATTGGATTCTATATAATTAATATATATTCTTTTCTACTCTCTTGCATCTGAGAAATATATTACGGTTCATTCAATTAGTATGCGTTTATTTAGTTTAGTAGTAGTTTATTAGTCATACACACTGTCACTCACATCGTGTTTCATAGGGAGTGAGGAGGCAAAAATGAACGCAAAATGGAAGGAAAAATGAAAATAATTCGCCCATCGTAAAACTAACTCGCTTTAACACAGGGTTATCATAAACGCGCTGATTTCCTCAGACAAGAAAGTGTGTGTGCGTGTGTGTGTGTGTGTCTAGAAACACAGTAAATCCACATTCGCCAGTCACGTACATCACTACATTTTATCATGGTCCATAATAGATTCATGGATTCACGGCATCCATACCAAGGTCAACGCTTAACCTCTAAGCTATGTCTACATATTAAAACACATTCCCTCGACACTACTAAATAAATATAACGAGGCCCTAAGTACATGCAACCACCGCTTTTTTCATACCTTCAAATTTTACCACAAATCTAAATGCAACCTAAATAACCACACAGCATATATCCACAACACCCCTTAGGTAAACCGCAGCAACCCTACTTAACCTTCCTTTATCTCCATTTTAATATTTAATCTTACTTGAAGGATATCAATAATTTAATACTACACATATGGACATAAAGCGGATACATGTGTGTGTGTGTAAATGCATGTATTTTGTATGTATGTATATATATATATGTCGGTATATGTATATATACATATATATGTGTGTGTATGTATATGTACGTATGTGTATGTATATATATATACGTACATATGTATATACAGATATATATGAGTTACTGTGTGTATATGTACATATGTATGCATAAGTACGTGCATGCGCGCGTGCGAGTGACTGTGTATAAGCGCGTGTGCGCCTGCGCCTATGCGTGTGCATAGGTATGCACACACATATGCGTGTATGAATATATTTACGGATGCGCATGAGCATGCATGTATATATATGCATGTGTATGTATATGTGTATGGATATATCTGTGTATATATATGTGTCTATATGATCGTATGCATATGCGCGCATGTATATGTACGTGAGTGCCCGAGCACGTATGTTATTATGCCTTCTTCCTTCGTCTCTGATTACTACCTCTCACACTAACCTATCATATATGTCTATTTATAGAAATTTGACATCCTTGTATTCTTCCCTGTATCTTAAATTTTACTGATAACATTCCTAATCAATTTGGTATCACTCCACCCACCCCTTAATGTAGAACTGTCATATCACCCGTACTCATATTCTCACACTTATTCACTCCTTACCTTCTCATCTCTTCCTACTCCTCTTCCATCCTCCTCTCACATTATCTTGACCACCTTCTACCATTCCTTTTCTCACTTCTTTCTCCCTTTCTTCATTTTTTTCTCATGCTTTTCAATTTTTACCACCTTTTTCCACTTCTATACACCACTTTCCTTGAATAATGTAACTGCAACTACAATATCTTTATTTATTATATTACTACTTCCATTCTCTTATTTCTTTCTATATACCCTATCTCCTCCTTTTCCATAATAATTCTTTATTTCAAACTCTATTTAACCATCTCACACCATCTCTGATGAAGGGATATCTATAATGTGCCAGAAACAGCTGTAAGACTATATATCTTTCTTCTTATAAATGTTCTGAAAACTCCTCACAGCCTTGGCTTTGTTATCTCATATTAAATATATATATATATATATATA
>NC_068982.1:118674666-118678272 GCF_001194135.2 Octopus bimaculoides
ATATATGTATTTATGCATGTATGTATATATATATATATATATATATATATGTGTGTGTGTGTGTGTGTGTGTATGTACGTCTCATGTATGTATGTGTGTATTTGTATGTATATATGTATGTATTTATACATGTATAAATATATATACATATTTCAATTCGTTTCGCAAGATTCCGGATGTAAAATCATGTGTTGAAGCAGATATTGTTTTATTTCGGGAAGGTCATTGTATTTATTATTTTTTCTTGCCAAATAAACACACGCACTATATTTTTGCCTTCGTTCGTTTATTTCTGTTAATATTTGTTTTTTTCGGAAATTTTTCGTCACACATCTGTGACCTCTTCAGCGACATTTTTCACTTTCGTGTTTGTTCTTGCTCCACAATAACTCTAATAAACGAGTGAAGGAAAAAACATATATAGTGCGTATGTTTATTTGGCAAAAAAAAGTAAAATAAAGAGATAAATAAAATGACCATCCCGAAATGCAACAATGTACACACACACATATGTGCACTTTTACTCAATTAAGAATTTTAGCACCGAATTCCTCTTTTTGTTTAGTAGCCGAGAACCCTAACTTGCATTTGTCCTAGCATTTGCACATGCATATATAACACCATTTCTTGGACTTTTTACTTCTATAAAATAATTTCAAAATAACCCGCAAAAATTTAAAGTTTTCGCATCCACGCGTGGACGATTTCAAACTAGCGACCCAAATATTACACATTCACTACTGCCACTCTTTATCTGTAAATACGCACAAACACACACAGACATACACACACGCACACACACCTATATATACCCCACGTGCAACACACCGCTTCCCTATTCTGCGCTTCCAGACATGGCTACAATAGGATATGCTATTAAACAAATCCCACCTTTGCAACAATCCAGGCTAGAAGTTTTCACTTACCACACTTTTATCCGTGAACTTGAAAGATATCTAGGGCTCTGGTCTTCTCTGCATTGTCTGTGTTATAATATAGTCTCATTTCACGATCTAGTAAAGGGCATGTACATATTCGCTGAGCTTGCTGCTTGCAGCAGCAAGATCTACATCAAAATACTCCTCCTGCTGTCTTTGAAGATATTCAACATAATCATTAATATATAAAAGGTGATCTTGTCATGCGTAGAATGCTTTGCAAAATTGTAATTATTAAGTGTTAAATCAAAGCAATGTATTTCATATCCGCGACAAATAGAAAATAAGTGGGAAATCATCAACATGCAACTTATTTAAATCCAATGCAATGAAGTATATGAGTTAATTTGCTTCTTTAATTGCTGAAAACGAAAACCATATCTGAAAACCGCGAAATTTCAATAGATATACATATGGAGCTAAAATTTTGTAGAAGGAATAATAGTTTATCGTAACTAATATTGTTTTCAAGGTGTTGTAACTGTTGCAAAACCAATTTGTATGACATATTTTGGCAGCGTTGTCATAATACCAAAATTGTTTATTTTCAACTTTATTTTCACTTTTATTGATAACCAATAATTGGATACGAACTAATATTTGGGAGGCCTCATAATCTGAGAATATGCGGAGTAAAAAAAAAAGAAAGAAAAAGATGAAACACGTAATTTCAAATGAATATTCATGGCTATATTTAATGCAATGCTGTTTTAGAATCGATAGACGATCCGCAAAAGTCATATAATTATGTTTCAAGTAATCGTCAATTGCAATCTGATTTCCAATAATATTATTATTATTATTATTATTATTATTATTATTATTATTATTATTATTATTATTATTATTATTATTACTATTATTATTATTATTACTTTCATCATCTTCATCATCATCAACATCGTCATCTTCATCATTATTATTATTATTATTATTATTATTATTATTATTATTATTATTTTTAATTTTATTATAAGTGAAGTATTATCATGGGAGTGAGTAGAAATTAATGTTTTATCAAAATCACAATCTCCAAAATCAACAACAACTCCTCTACCGTCGCGTTTTTGGAACCTAGTTTGGTTTGTATGACTTTTCTCTATGTTTTATTGATACGAATTTTAATTTTCGGTCCATCATATATTTCGTTTCTTTTTCAAGATTTTTTAATTTCTTCAGTTTCTCCACCAACGTTCAATTAAGATTTTACCAACTGAACAAGATAACTAAAAGAAAAAAAAATATTTTCGTTTTAAATTCTTGATTATTATATTTTCACAATTTACCTTCATCAGCTAAGCAAACGATACACACAAGACCCAAATGCGTACGGCCAACTGTCCTTGTGTGGTGTATTTGGTAATTGGTTATAATTCTTCTTCACCGTTTTCCCGTTTAAGTGTTTGTATATTGCATGATTAAAGTGGCTGCTGATATCAACGTAAATGTGAATATTTCAACTTGAAAAGGTCTCGACTACTACAAATGATAAGACCCACTGTAATGCTTGGTTAAAATTTGATTTCCGCATAATTTTTTCCATTAATATATATATGCATTTATGACGATCTGGTAGAAACGCTAGCACGACAGGCGAAATGCTTAGCGGTATTTCATCTGTCAACGGAGATAGCGTTGACCCACCAGGAGTGGGGGTGGAATTCAAGGAGTTGCTACCAGTAGTGAATCTGAGAGATATTGAACCACTGATGAAGTTCTACTAAAAGAGAAAAATAATGTATGTTAAATGATGTTATTCTTAGGAAAATAATGGTGATAAAGTAGGAAAAACAAAAGAACAATTTTAGACAGTACATATAATGGTTCAAATGGTACCGCATGAGAGTGGGGCCCGTGTGGCCATTTTCATTTTTTTTCATTATTATATAATTTCATCCTATTTACATTCGTTTTATGTTTTTCGTCCCCGCCGTGGTCTTCTCTGTCCTTGTGGTGTCCGCATCTGTGTTTATGGCTTTATGCCTTATAAAGAAATCGGTATTTCGTCTTTCTTTACGTTTTCAATTCAAATTCCGTCGAGGTCAACTTGACCTTTCATCCTTTCGGGGTCGATAAAGTAAGTACCAGTTGCGTACTGGGGTCAAGCTAATCGACTTGCCCGCCCCCTCCTCAAAGGTTTCGGGTTTTGTGCTTAGAGTAGAAAAGAATATATATATTTGCATTCATTTGCGGCTAGGTAAATATCTGAATAACTAAAACGGTTCTCTGTTTAACGAAATATATCAAACCTTGTTGGCTCTCACGCTGACTTAATTCCTGTATATCAAGAACTACTGATTATTTTACAGTGTCGTTTCTCTCTATTTCTTGTTCGAAGTTCATTTAGCTTGTGCTTCTTGTTCTTTAAACATTTCTGCTCTATGCGTCGATCTTAATCTCCTTCTCCGCTGTTAGTATTCAATCTGCAATTTATTGTTTCGGTCTCTCTCAATTCAAGAAAAAAATAACATTTTCAGTGTAAATTGATTACACCAATCAAGTGACTTGAATTGCTTCCAAGAATTTTTGTATCACGATTTTATTACTTTATAGTAATTTTCTCTCCTTCTTGTGTGGATGCATTCTGCTCATGCCTACTTTGGCATTTTGCTTCGGAATTTTATTAGCATTTTCGAATTATATATATATATATATATATATGTATATA
>NC_068982.1:118678807-118679720 GCF_001194135.2 Octopus bimaculoides
TATAATCATAAAATACAGGGATTAGCAGGAGTTGCTTCTCCAACATACTGAGAATTTAGAAATAGCAGTCAAAGAACTACTGATTCTAAACTACAAATTTTTTTCTCTAACGGATGGCGATATTTTTTATGATTATAAATGATTTTACCGATAAAGGTTTTTTCATACTGAACTACTTGGCTAAATTGTTAATTATTAATTTTATTACTAATTGACGATTCCCTGCCCTATATCTGTATATTTTATATTGGTGCCTCTAATTAGATGTTTAAACCGTAACCTTTATACGGGACATTTTTATACGGGACTATTTGTGACGCACACGGAATAGATTCTTTGGGGTGAAGTGTTTGAACTCACTAGCCGATAAATTCGTAAGTGCCTTCCCCGCGTTGGTTTTTGGTGTCGCGTGGCCAAAATTACCGTGGGTTTTTTAGAGACACTTTCAAATTATCAGAATATTGGGCTGAAGAGCGGAATAGAGTAACTTCATACTCTTAACCGTGAAACGTCGTATCCAATTAACTAAAGGCAGGTTTGTTTTTGCTTTTCCCTTTTGTTTTTGTTCTGTGTGTGCCATAACATATCGCCATGCGTTAGAGAAAAGATTTGTAGTTTAGAATCAGTAGTTCTTTGACTGCTATTTCTAAATTCTCAGTATGTTGGAGAAGCAACTCCTGCTAATCCCTGTATTTTATGATTATAAATGGTTTTACCGATAAAGGTTTTTTCATACTGAACTACTTGGCTAAATTGTTAATTATTAATTTTATTACTAATTGACGATTCCCTGCCATCGTTCTGCACGCACTCGTACAGTGTCCCACCATTTCCGAGCTGTGGGCTTACATCGAACAACTGCTATCGCGTGTGGGACGAGTTGGTCTATCAGTCGAGTCTATCGTGAATATTG
>NC_068982.1:118680243-118689995 GCF_001194135.2 Octopus bimaculoides
ATATAGATATATATGTTTATATTCCCGAATGCTTTTAAATTCCAGAGATTGATATCTGAAAACACCTGTGCATTTCTATAAATTAACTTTGTTGAATTCTACGTATGTTGACTACAAACAGATAAAGTGCGTATACATTAGTGAGGAAGAGACGCTTTTATTCCTGATGTCGTTTCGCTTGTTCTGGAAATTTACACACACACACACACACACACACACACACATACACACACACACATACACACACACACACATACACATATATATGTTCTCAATCACACATTCAATCTGTTTTGTTTGTTCGCCGGCTCACAGTTTAATAGCGCGTTGGTGAGGACTCCCCGTAACGCTAGGTGCTAAAATCCCTGAAAGTCACAGACTGGAGAAACGACTCACTTTAAATATTCAGGAGCGATGGATACCGATATTTTGCCATTTTTGTACCTTATCAGTATCACGTACCTGAGGTAAACAGAGGACGAATCGAATCGACAGTCTATGAACATTTACAAATAGTATGAGAGCTATTTGCCGGTAGGCTACTGCAATGCATTGCAGATAAATATCATTTACAAGCTAAAAACAACGCTAGTACGGTAAATATTATCAACCGACAGTGAAACGATGCCAGTTTGCCTGGACAGGAACAATGCAGTTTTTAATAAGAAAAGCTAAATTAATGCAGTGGTTAACAGGAATAATGTACTAGAAATAATTACTGGCTGGATGAGAATCAACCGACTTAATTCTCCGAGTACTATGGATAACTTCCTAAAGTCTCTGGTATGGAGTGTTACTTGGAAGAGATTTTGTCAGTATGAGAAACAATTTTCTTGCATCACCCCTTCATAGTCAGCCTCTGGAATTTTCAGCCCCTCCTCATATGTATACATACATACATGCATATATATATATATATATATATATATATATATATATATATATATATATATATATATATATATATATATATATAAAGAGAGAGAGAGAGAGAGGGAGAGAGAGAGAGAGAGAGAGAGAGAGAGAGTGAGAGTGAGAGACCAAAGTGTACGTACGCCGCTATCTATAGATAGATAGATAGATAGATAGATAGATATATAGATTGTTAGATACATACATAGATACATAGATAGATAGTTACGGGAGAGAACAAGTGCGGCCAGATGAAGAAGTGTGGATGTGTCAGGTTAGGGTATGGGTCGAAGATCAAGGTAGTGTTGGAGTGCACGGAGCCCCTCGTGGTGAGGGATCACGTGTATAGGCTCTCGATGTCAATAGTGAAGAGAAGTTTAGAGGGGCCAGGAGGGAAAGATAAAGAGTTGAACAGAGGAAGTGCATGGTTGGTGTTATGGATATGAGAGGGAAGGGAAGCCACTAGTGGTGGGGGGGAAGGACACGGTTATGATGTTTGGAGATGAGTTCGGTGGGGCATTTGTAAGCGGAGGTGATGGAGCCAAGGTTATTAGGCTTGTGGATTTTGGAGAGGAAGTAAATTGTGGGTATCCGAGAGGTGCGAACAATGAGGTTGGAGTCGGTGGGGGAGACGGGAGGAGGAGATGAGTTCATGGATAGTGGAGTGCAATGTCTGTTGGTAGCTGGGCGTGGCGTTCTAGGGCAGAGGGCAGTAGAAGGATGCGTCTTGAATTCGGCGGAGAGCTTCCCCACCCTTGTCAGCCGGTTTAATGATGATGTTTTTACAGCCTCTGAGACATCGAAATGCCGAAAGTTCGGCTGCGGAGGGGTTCAGATATCAGGGACGCCTGGAAAAGTCAAATCAGTTCACAGCCAGTTGGCAGACGCCCGCAAAAAGATCGACAGCTTGGAACTCGCCGGGAGCTGGTGTCCACTGGGATGGTCGGTGGCCCACGTCGGTAAAGCAGTCCTCCTCATTAGGAGTAAGGTAAAATAAAGTATACAGGCATATACTATGATATAAACTTCAGAAATATAATGAATGTTTAAAATATTTCTTTAAAAATAGTTATAAACATGAATAGTTTAGATATTTCAGGTTCAGTTCGATTGCCTATTAGGCTGGGTTCTTTCGTTATCCTTGAATTTCTGGACATATCGAGGTAAAAAGCGCGCCATCTAAGCCTATTAATAAACTCACTCATTCTCACCGGATGAAACATTTTCAACTTTATAGTAACTCTTGAATTTAAATTATTACTCCATGCAGTGAATGCATTGTATTCCTTTGTATGAATGCTAACACGCCTATTTCGTATATATATTGTGCGGACATGTATTATGCCCGTGTGCGTGTGTAAAGCTAATGATTAATATAGATGTTAGAATATGAGAAGTCACTGTGTTGATTGATTATCTTCAACTGATTTAGATGGGATGGACAGATTAACGGAATAGAAACTATGAATTATATACATAAAATTATACCTGGATTTCTATAGACAAAATGTCTGAGGAAGGCGCCCGCCAAGAGAATATAAGCAGATAATTCATTTAAAACAGTTTCCTATACGGCGCAACGATAGAAACATACACACTGGTTTCATAATACCATTAACAAGAGGCATTTAAAGCTTAATTAATAAGTAAACGAAGTTAGACGAATCGCTCCAGAATAGACGAGAGCTTAACTTTTATTGAACGAATACGTTCAGAACTAAAATCCATATATTTAATCCTTAATATACCTATTCAATTTGATTAGATTTTTAGAGATTTCTGTTATGAATTTCATATAAAATCTTTTGTAAAATAATCAATGTACGTCAGATAATTAGAGATTTCTGTTTTCTTTCTAGTAGTTAATTTTCTCAATTTTTTTGGCAAGTTCAAAGTTTTTATTTTGTATAAAAAATATAACTAACAATTTCATTAAATATGGCAAGATAACATGATTCATAAAAAGATGACAGTGTCATAATAAGCTCCGCCTGGTATAAGTCAATTAAACCCTCTCAGTAATTAACTGATGTTTATTTTATCGATCATTTAATAATCGATAAAGTAATTGCGCAGTTTACTTTAACGAGATTCGAGCTATGAACGTGAAAGTCCGCAACCAATTTCCCCGAAGTAATTTGTTTGTCACTTCATCGAACTTGTTGATACAACATTTTATGAAGATTAGAGAAATAACAGAAAACATTGTTGAATACAGTGTTAACTAATGTAAATATTAATGTTAAACTATTCAATGAAGAGAATTTGCAGTGCATGATACTATTGTGTGGATAACTTCGACATTGTTTACTTTAAAATTAAAATGCAATTTCGAATTCGGTAAAATGTCAAAAGTGACCCTACTTTGAATTCAGACGAAGTTTTAAGTAATGGTATTCAACATGAAAATGAATGGTACGAGAATGACGCATTAAAAATGTTTCAATATGTCGTCAAAAAATAAAGCGCGATGAAGTTGATTTTGTGTAGTTTACGAGCCTGGATTCTTACACTTTCAGTAGTGAAGACTTCCCTAAAAATATGCTGGCCTTTAGTGGTAGTGTTCAATTCATAGATTGTTTCACGTAAAGAAGATGAGGAACATCATAATCTACCGAGCTTGCCCCTCTACAATTTCATTCCAAAGTTTCATGTGGACCAAAATCCAGATAAAATATTTTCACCAAGTAGAGCTGTGGTTTTATCGGCACTTAGAAAAAATAATAAAACCAAAATATTTTAGATATGTAAACACTATGATGAATTAAGTATATAGGATGCAACCAGCAAAAAGTTTAATCCATTCACATATTATTTTTAGATGATACATTTCGCACTGTTTAAAGATTTACTCGTTGGCCAAAAATTCGTCTATGTATTTTTCATTCTCATCCCACGCAATCCACCACTTGTAGTTTTGTCGGATAGCATTTCCTTTTGTCCGGTTTTTCTCAACAGTGTATAAATTGTGTAGAAATATCCTTTTGGTGATAAGCATATACACATTTAAGATGCAATTTAACACTTTACTTATTATAATGCATTGAAGCAATGATATTAAAAGTGAGAATCCTGAACTAAATCTTTCACGTTATTCACGAGAGCTCTTTAAATAATATCACTGAAAGTAGCGATAAGAAATAATAAGATATGGAGACATAATACTGAAAATCTTAATAGCATATTTCTTTATTTTCCAAATCACTACACTTTATGCAATGGCAGATTATAATTGTTTTTTCCAGTCCGATGCTCAAGCAGAAATTTACCTCTGACTTCGGCTATAAATATACTGGTGTTTCTAAGAAAACTAACTTTGACATATTTATGATCTGAAATATAGAGATAAGTAGCAGATAAATATGCACTATACAACGGAACGATTAAACATAATCACGATGTTTAGGAAGAGAAAATATTGTTAGATTTGTTTCATAACGAAAAAGAAAACAATACTAATAAAACAAATCACTGTATATGACAATTATTTTAACTGCGATAACTTATTTAGAGATCAAAGCAGTATTCATTCACCAATTTAACCTCAGATCATTTGCTGGCACAATGGAAATATATAGGATAATCAAACCTAAATAAAGTTTGGGGGTTTGTTTGTAAGAGTGCTGCATTAATAACTATGCTTCAGTAGCAAATTTGAATACATATGTCAAGTTCGTTTATCATCCCAAACACGCCCTCCTCATTCAGAGTTCTCATTGATAAATTCTGGGAATCCCCAAGCTAAACATCACGGTTCCTGTATCCTTTTTTATCTAACATCAATAATGGTTTCAAATTTCGGCACAAGACCAGCAATTTCGAGTAAGTGGTTACTCGATTACGTCAATCCCAGTGTTCAGCGGGTTCTTATTTTGTCGATCATGGTAGTATGAAAAGCAAAGTCGGACACGATCAAATATGAACTCACAACGTAAAAACGAACGAACTGGCGCTGAACAATTTGTCCGATGTATAATACAAGGCAGGTCGCTGCCTTTCATGTTACTTTCATGTTATTAAAATATTTTTAATAACCTACAGTTTAGGTATTTAAAATTACGTGTTTTAAGGACTTAAGTTTTATTTTGATAATGTTATTGTTTAAATGTGTCCTTTTTTTGCATCTACAAACATAACCGTATCCTTATATGCGTATATGTGTTCAATGTATGATGCGTGTACGTATTCAGTGCATAATGATTCACAAAGCATTAAAAGATTCCAGTAGTAATCAATACATATATCAAAGGCACGTGCGTGTATGTTACACACTCATTACCTGTACACTTACGCAATTAGAATCTTCAAGCAGTTTACAAAACTATTGTAATGAGAGTTACGACCCGAGTGAGTGCAGCGTTCGGAGTCGAGAGACGTTCGTGTTAGTTCGCAGTGGAGTCGGAAGGCGTCAGTTGGTTAGATCACAAGGAATATTGATTGTTGTTTCGGAAAGAGAATTGTTACTTCGTTACATTGTTTTACTGTTGTCTGGTTATCCTATTGTACGTAACAAATTACGTAACAACAACAATTAGACTGTATATTCCGTTTAATCTCGCATAAGTACTACATACACACACTAGAAATAGTCCTGTATCTTATACATAAAAAATATGACTTCTCTGTGGAACATATGTGCTTCATCTTTAACAAGTCTTAAAAACTACTGAATTCTTGAAGTGATAGCGCAACCATACCAACCACTGACGAAGTCCGTAATAGTTCTCTCTGTCATTTCTAGGTTTATAGGCCAATTGCGCTAAAATAATTCGGCATATAACCTCCAACATACAGCTTCTCATTTCTTCCCATCCACCGGTGAAAATTCACAATAAGCTTAAACCAACTGTTGGAATCTCTTTTCAGATAATTTAAGAGAATTAATAGTTGTAATTCATTTGCAGGCATGTCAAAATGTTTACTCTAGATCAAAACTTATTTTTACTTTTTATATCTGCCTGTCAGCCTTCTGAGAATCAGATCGGAAAATAAACAGGATGATAAATGCGTTGTATGTAGATGAAGTCTATAAAGTCATACAAACACCCACATGTATATATGTTAATGGTATGTTATATATTAGAAGAAAATTTACATTTAATTCAAAGGCAATTCAATGGTTATCCTTAATTTTGAGGGAAATATGTTTGGTATTTCAAGCTGGTGAACTGGCAGCTTAAAAAGAGACATTCAATATTATCGGTATTGATATAATTGCTGAATGTTAGGGCGCTTCTTCTTTCAAGAACATATATACATTATGTTGAATCTTTAAGTCGCTATGAAATCAATCACTTTTGTTGGAATTTATGTAGAATGTTTATAACTGATTGTTTTCAGTGTAAGTAGTTGCCAAAGAATATATATTTAAACTGGATAATCAATACATCGTTAGTTCGGTGTCAGCACATTTTCACCACGCCGATATAATGAGTAATATATGGCAACGAGGTGACAGAATTGTTAGCAGGTGAAAAAATTCTTAGCGGCATTTCGTCTGTCTTTATGTTTTGAGTCCAAATGTCGTTAGGTTCGACCTTTTCTTTCATCCTTTCGAGGCCCATTAAATAAATACCAGTTGAACACAAGAGGTCGATATAATTGACTTACAACCTTCCCCGAAATTTCTGGCGTTGTGCCACATTTGAAGGTAATATAATGTGTAAAGTGTTACTTATGACTTAGATTATCATGAAAAATATATTTATTCTAAATCCACACATCAAATTGACCAATCTTGTATTGAAGTTGATTTACTTTCTTGCAGATATTTTTCAGAAGCTTTCTGAATGCAATTGCTCAGGAAATTTAAGTAAACTGTTCATACCTTATTGGCCAACTTCTCGACAAGGCCCTTTGTGGAGACAAAATAAATAAAAATGCAAGCATGTATGGGTAAATGGACGCTTGCATACATATCAAGTCAGAAAGACCCTTACTGGAGGAGTGTATATCTTTGGGAATAATCTGCGTATTTCTCAATAAATTGCTTTCGCTGCAGCTACACTCCAAATAATACATATACAAAATTTCTCCTGCACATAATGGTTAATACACACCAATCTTTTAAGAAAACAGTCCACCAATCCTCTGGCCCATTCCACGGTGACACGTTAGCCTGAATCCTGGCATCAGGATCTAAATATCAAGAACGAATCCGTTTTTATACACCCATCTGTTTAAATATTTTTATAGTTAGAATGAATCAACAACAATATAATTGCTTCTTTATAGTTACTATTGGATATCGTATCAATCTATTTTAACTACTTCAAACGAATCATATTTCACTGCTTATATCATTCCTCTGAACATGCTAATAAATATTTACATTATCAACAAGTTGTTATTGATGAGATGTCAAAGAAAATATCTAGAGCATATATCGACTTTACATAGCACACTCTAATACATATACATACAAGCACATACACATGAGAAAATATGCACATATGTGTGTGTACATGCATGTATTTATGTATGTATGTGTGTTATATATACATACGTATTCGATGTTGGAAAGATGATATGAGTAGACACGTAGGCATTTTGTTTATCTGTATGTGATTTGTGCGTGTGTGTGAGTATGTGTGTCTATAATGTAACAATCGTAAAACCGCCATGAAAATGCAAAACAGTTTCAAAATATTGAAGTGAACTTCATACCATTATGATCAGCGGAATCAATATATTATTGATAAGAATGTTCTCGTGTTCTTTTTTCCAAGGACATGGAATCATGCTTTTAATGGATAATTTCTGTTTCTTTATGTTTTTAAAACCTATTTCAAAAATAACTTGTTTTGTTTTATTTTCAATTTTCATTTTCTTCATCAATACATTTGTCTTTGCGACTTTTATTTTAAAGCAAAAATGTCTTACAAATGTAACGATTAATGAAAAACAAAATCTCAGAAGCAAACCTAGCCACTCATTTATCACATGGCAAATGCTGCATCTCGAATATATATAAAAACAACTCATATACAACCTCAGACCAGTTATCTTCATCTTCTTCTTTCTTGTTGATCATCGTTTTTTGTTATTTAAGTGTGAGTATTAATATTATTAATATCGACATTATTTTGCATGTGAAAAACTGCAGTTTGGTTGATGCCTTTTTTTAAAGAAATACTTAAAGCTTTAGTGAAATATCTTGACATTTTCTTTCGTGTAAATACCTTCAACATTTTATTGGCTTTTATCGTCCATTAAAAAGCATCATAAAAGTTCGTTTGATTCCTGGCCGATTATTATTATTATTATTATTATTATTATTGTAACAACAATAACAACAACAACAACTACTACTACTACTACTACTACTACTACTACTACTACTACTACTACTACTACTACTACTACTACTAGTACTACTAGCCGCTGCTGCTGAAACTAGTTTCTAGATTTTACCTATCGTGGCTAAAGATAGTAATTCGTTATTTCCTGTTAAAGTCTTGTCAATATTTTTTGCACATTTTGCTGATTATATAACACGACCTTTTATCATTTTCTATGCATTCGAATGAAAAGTTCAGTAACCTAGTCATTCCGGTTGTTTTAAAGAAAAGAAAAATTAAAGTAGCTTGCATTTCAGAATATGTTAAGGAAGGAAATAGGCATTAGATATTTCAGATATATTTTGACCTTACTTTTCTTTTCGATACACTGGAGTACGAAAAAAATGCAATATATTTGGAAGGAAAATAAACAAGATTTCCAGGACGATATTAATGAAATTTTAAACATATCAATAGTTTCCCGAGCAATATAGTCGAGTAAGTCGATTTCAATTTGGTTATCAAGTAATCATGAAGGTACGGAAGAGTTTATCAGTACCTCTCAATGGACTATGAGGTTAGGACATTGTTAACAGGACAGAAACAGACATCAATTCATTATATATACAACAGTTTCCATGCCATACAAGGGCACTGTCACGTTCATTTACTCGCAAATATTTTGCCTTAGCTACAGTCGATGCATCATTATGTATAAATATACATGTCTATCTATCTATCTGTGTGTATATATATATATATATATATATATATATATATATATATATATATATACACTAGGTCTGATCAATAAGTATCTGTCTGTTGGCATAGTAACGAACCTAAAGCACGCATACAGAGTGAAGCCGCTCGGCAACGATTGACCTTGAAATCTGCTGTACCTAGCATGTGCTTTAAGTTTTAACGTTGTAGCTCACTTGCCAGTTTACATTAGTGCTCCAAAGGAAAGTGTGCAGCATGTGATCGTCGCATTGACCATGACAGAGAAAGTTGTCATGACGATGCCTGTTCAGAGTACAGCGCAAAGATGAAGAAAATGTATTAAGAAGAGTGTATGAGCCGCACACAAATGTACGAGTAGCTCAAAATTTCCAAGATGGCGGAAAAATGTTGATATTGACGAACGTCCTGAGAGACCTGCATATCAACAAAACTAAGAAAACCATCGCAGATATTCGTGCATCTTTGAAGGAAAATCGTTGAATTACCATCCATGAGTTACCAGAGGATGTACAGATTAGTTACGGTTGAGTTCATTGAAGATTTCGATATTAGACACGTGTCTGCAATGTTTGTACCACAACTGCTTTCACCTAACCAACAAGATACTCGGGTTTCATTTATATAAATCTCCTTCATTGTTTTGAGAACTTTTTGAAACGTTTATGTTGGGCTTTGAGCAGGTATCGGCAAACTTTTTAGTAGAATTTGATTCTCTGCTCATCTTTCTCTGTCATGTTCAATTCGACGATCACGTGCTACACACCTTCCATTCAAGCAGTGTTTGTGTTTGTATTCCTTTATTTATGTATATATATA
>NC_068982.1:118690177-118693058 GCF_001194135.2 Octopus bimaculoides
CACAGAAAGAAATAAGGAGAAAAACAAGGAGAAGAAAAAATATAAATGTAGTGGTCATCGATCTATCATGGCGAATGCCGGACATATATATATGTGTATGCGTTTATAAGTTCGTTTTGCAAAAATTCTTGATGTGAATTCCTGTGTTGAAACAGATATTTTTGTATTTGGGGATGGTCATATTGCCAATTTAGCCAATTAAAACACACACACACTATATATTTGGTGTTCACTTCTTTCAGCTTTATCTTATATTAACGGAGGGAACTTAAGGAAGAGAAGCGCTCATCGGATCCATACCAGCACGCCGAGTGGGAACACGGGTGCTCACTCAACAACATAGAAGTTAAACTCTTGTCTACACACAGAACCGACGCAGCACTGAGACAAATTACGGAAGTTACATACATGTTAGAAGATAAACCTAGCCTAAATAGAAAACTAGAATGGGACACTGGTACACACCCGCATACCACAACCTATGACAGAATAAGATCCTCATAAACTTTTAATGATATGAAATAATACAATGCACAGATATAAAAAATTAATTTAATTTAATTTAATTAATATAAAAGACAGAAAGAAATGAAAAAGTAAGTAAATAAAAACAATGAATAAAATAGATAAAAGTAAATTAAACGAACGTGAATTAACAAGGGATACTGATAATGTAGGTACACACACATACTAAACATATACACACAGAAGGATAAACGCATGCGCAAATAAAGGCATATAAAAGAGGAATACAAAATGACAGATCGTTAGTAAGGGGAGACACAAAAAAGAAAGAAGAAAGCAAAGGACCACTGTTGATATCACAGAAGTGTGACGAAAGAACTCTGGCCGAAATACAATTAGTATAGAATATACTGAAGCAAGTGAACACCAAATATATAGTGCGTGTGTTTTCTTTGGTTAAACTAGCAGCATGACCATCCCCGAATGCAACAATATATATATATATATATATATATATATATATATATATATATATATATATATATATACAACGAGCTACTTTGAGTTCCTATTTACCAAATCCACTCACAAGGCACTAATGAACCCGCAAGTTGCGGTTGGGATGCGAAACACACAGCCGCGCCAACTGAATCTATAGGGTGCGTAAGATAATTGAGGACAGATCTACGTTTATAAAGAAATGAAAATAACACTCAATAATTTTCAGGCGGCAAGCTGGCAGAAAAGTTAGCACGCCGGGTGAACTACTTAGCGGTATTTTATCTGTCTTTTCGCTCTGAGTTCAAATTCCACCGTTGTCGACTTTGGCATTTATCCTTTCGAGGTCGATAAATTAAGTACCAGTTTCGTACCGGGGTCTCTTATCGACTGGATTCCTCCCCAAACATTTCGGTCCATGTACATAGAGTAGAAAAGAATAACAGATAATAGTTTATTTATCAAAAAATGCTGTGAGGGTAAAAATAAACCTTCTGTTATATAATATTATTGAATGAAGCCACCTTCATCTTCAGCAACTGCTTCTATATGAAATCTAAATCATCTACATGCTCGAATCAAGTGGTCCTGGTTCATTCTGGACATTACACTGACTACGCTACCTTTCAAAGAATCTTTGGTGTTATGGGTGTGTTCATTGACCTCTCTCTCTCTCTCAACAACGCTCCACATGTAATAATCTAATGGATTGTGACCTGGGGAATTAGGAAGCCAAATGTTAGGGGTAATGTGATCATGACAATTTTCAGCCATCCACTCCTGTGATACTAGAACCGTGTGTGATAGTGCAGAGCCTTACTGAAACACATATGGCCTTCCATTGCTTACACTTAATAATTATTTCCAGGACCTCAATGTTGGCGGCAGAGTTAACACTAAGGCCTTGTGGAAAGAAGCAAGGAGACATCACATGTCCTTCATTGTTTACAACCCCAAAAACCATGACAGTTGCAGGAAAATTTGCATACATAACACGTGGAACATCAGAAGTGTCTGCACGTAACCGTCTGTCATTTCTTCTATTAAGTTTTTGATCTTAGTCGAAGTATTTCCCGTTTGAGAAAAAAGAAATCAAATCTTCTGCTGGGTTTTTTTAAGTTTGTTTAAGAGCCTTTAAGATCAGACGTAGTGATTTTCTTTTGCTTTTGCTGACAACTTGTCCTTTCTTCATCATATTAGTCTTATATCTGATATCGTCGCGGACATCATTTCTGACTACTTCTTCTGAAACATAGAGATTATTTGCAATTGACTTCATGGATTTTTTGTGGGATTGTAATCAATGGTCTATTGAACTTGCTGGATAAATTCAGGTGTTCTCATGATTTCAGGGCGTTTAGAATGCTTTTTTTTATTCTTTGATACCGGGGATACGTTTCCATCTTCAGTCTCTAGCACCTTATAAACTTTGTAGACGAAAGATCTGGCAACTTCTAAAACACGTAATATTTCTAAATCGCTATGCTCAGCCTTTATAAGCATAATTACATGATGCCTCTTTATTTCTTGAGTAAGCTGAGGGACTGAAACAAAGATTATACGGAGTTAGCAAAATATGCAGCAATGACCCAGAAAAGGCATGACCTCAAATACCTTACGCACCCTGTATATATGTATAACCATATACTTATTTTATGTGTGTGTATCTATATAATTACTCACATAGTTATAAACATATTTACCTACTTGTCCAGTATATTCTGGCCGTGAATTTGAGGAGTACTTACATAAGCATTTAGTTGAATTAAGAAATAAAAGAATTTTCAAAACGCATGAACGAGGGAAAGCAAATGACAGGAAGATTGGAACGAAGATAAAAACGCAGAAATACAGAAATAAAGAAAGGACACAAAGTAAAATATATATATATATATATATATATATATATATATATATA
>NC_068982.1:118693203-118694982 GCF_001194135.2 Octopus bimaculoides
ACAATTGGCTTCATTTTGCATGATTTACGAGTTTCTCTTTGGGCATCTGCTCTAGACATTCGCATTTACGGAAATACATTAATGATCCCGGTGCTAGCTCAAAATACTGCATAGCGATCCAGTGAGATGCTCCCAAGTATATGTGTTGAATATTCAATCTTTTACGTTTAATTTCAGTGCATCATTATGGATTCTACAATTTACGCCAAAATTTTCTGATCCCGCATTTGCAAGCGTAAAACATTACTTTTGGCAATAAATAGTCAGGAATTTGTCTTGCATTAGGATTTTGTTGAGCTGAGGCAAATATGCAGGAGAGTCGCCTACCTGACTAATTCTATGTCGACAATCTACGCTTTGTATTTCCAATTGGAAAGACACGTTCAAAGTGCATGTTATCCAGAAATATGGTATTCACATAAGTAGTTTCGGCACTGAGGATCAGAACCAGAAGGAAAGCTGCATTATAAACTTAAAGTTTGATATATATATGTATCCGAAAACCAGGATTGTTCTCACTTTATGCTGCAGTTCTCTCTCAGCTGCACTTACTATCACTGCCGTCAATGAATAATGCCACTGCTATTTGAAGATAGTACCTCCAAGATATTCAGAATAGTTTGAAATTTTCAACTCTGTTCTACGTATATTTACTCCAGGTAAGGCACATTTTAGAATAAGTTGATGCAGTAATCCTGTTTCGATCAGAGGTGAATGACAGACCAAAGTTGTCACTGCATTTCCTAATAAATCGACTCGTTCTTACCTGCTGAATTTGTCTTTCGAAATGAATCGGTAATCTGTTGCAAGCAGCAGTTCAAAGACACAAGCTTGAATTTAAGTTTTGCCTGTAATCTTCGAAGTTTGAACCATTTCTCATGATATCTGTTGCTTGCTAATATCAATTTTCAAAGGATGAGAAGGCTTCTGTCATCATGAGAGAGAGAGAGACAATGAGAGTTACATATATGTGGAGGGTGCGTGTATGTGTGTGTGTGCTACTTTGTGTAAGATGGCTTAAAATGAATAACTTCAAGTTCTTTAGAAATATAAATTGATGTACAGTTAATACAATGTATGTATTTATAGAGATATTATACAAATCAGTATTTTAGTACTAAGCGTTTTTTTTTTGTTTTTTAATAGATCTGACCAATATGATACCTGAGTAATACATCGATACATTCTGAATTAATAAATTTCTGCTGCATTTCATTAATTTCAATTAAAGTAATTCTGTTCTTAAGCATTCACAAACTTATACAATTCTCGAAGTTTAGAATGACAGATAGTCAAAACGTTGGCTGCTGGGAAGACCCTACGCCTGGCAACAGGTCTCTGCACCACGCCACACCAAGGGGAGAACCCAAAGATAAGCTGAAGGCAGCAACTATATCAACATTCACCAACTGAAACAAGGAGACTGTCCAGATGTTTTGCAAGAAATTCCGATGACATCTAGAGGCCCTGGTTGAAGCAAATGGCGATTTTATTGAATAGTTTCACTCTTTAGTATTTCAAGATATTTTTATGTAATTTTGGTAAATATGTCTTTTAAAATGAGATGTCAGCGTTATTTCCGTTTTTGCGTAATTTAGACGACAGTTTACCGCACCTGACACACACACACACATACACACATGTGCGCGCGCGCACACATGCACATATTGTTAATATTTGGCAGACGTAAGGGACAAACACTAGGGTCGAGTTTTTCGTGAGTTATCAAGTTTTGGTAAGAGCTAACGCACGAAGCTACGTATATATATATATATATAT
>NC_068982.1:118695580-118701060 GCF_001194135.2 Octopus bimaculoides
TATGAGGGTAAAAAAATTAAAATAATTTTTTACCAGTGGTTCGCATGCGTAATAAAAGTCATAAGATATAATCTATTTTCATATACAGGAATCATATTTTTGTGGTTTGGGTTTAAATTCCCCTTTTAGCATGTAAGAAGTCATGTCAAGGGTCTTCTCTCTGTGTTTAAATCGTTATATACTTTTATATATGCATTCTACACATTCTTTATTTCCTCTCCGTTTCTTTCTGTGTTCTTTTCTGTGGAAGAGCCTAAGCTCGAAACGTTAAAGACTTTTTCACTTCCCGAGTGTTAAACTAATACATCCGTTTGTTATCTACACCACCTGGCTTCGTCCTTTCTTATTTTTTTTGTTTTGTGATTTCTCCCTATATATATATAATTAAAAATATTGCAGTTCTAAATCTTCCAGTAGCAGTCACGCAGTAGCAATACAATAAAGTGATGGTTTGTTTCCAGCTTAATGTGGCAGTCTCAGGAAAGAGAAGAATGTTACTGCTAATTAGCCCCAAGTAACACCGTTTCTAGTTGGCTACGTGATACAAGCGTTCTGTGTCTTTAAGTTTTCAAATAAGGGAGATAAGCAACTCCACCCAACAAAGCCAGCATTCAGTTTTCTGAAACTAGTCTGTGGATGCTGGCTTTAATAATAATAATAATAATAATAATAATAATAATAATAATAATAATAATAATAATAATAATAATAATAATAATCATCATCATCATAATAATGTACATGATTTGAGATGTTTACCTAGTCGTAACGTTTGTTCTCTTTAACAATTACATATCAGCTATATCGGAAATGTGCAATGGCTCCATAACTATCGTCTCGGCTCTAACCTTGGAGCCTTAGTAATCCGTTACAGTACCTACCTAGGGTATCTAATCGTTTAGATCACCTGTTAACTAAACCTCCATCCTATATATATATATATATATATATATATATATATATATATATATACTCTCATCCTCTCTTTCACCTCCTTTCCTTTTCTTTCACTGTTTTGAGTTACTCATTCCACCTCTTTCTGTGTATTTTCCCCAGACTTTCCCGAGCTATATTCACAAATACAATTCGACAGAGAATATCTAGTTGGATTGTGATAGCGACTTGCAAGTATTTCTCAATAAACCATTACAAATGCCGTCCAATGAAAAAAGAGAACATAGAGAACAAGTACTGCCGCATATACTGCAGTTTACATAAAATACTCATACATGTACGGGCACACAGTTATACATATATACACATCTGGAATCACACATGGATAAAAACCTACAAATATACGTGCGTTTCTCTGCCAGTATCTGTGCAACACTGTATTTTTGTTTTAATGTGCGAATTAGCTTTGTTTCCCTTTCTTCTACGGTAATGTATTGTAGGAGCTGTATAGCGATGAGAGAATAACATTAACGTTCTCTATTTCTGATTAAGAATGTGATTAGCTTCAACAGAAGAAACACTCAGATGAATGCTAGAACGCAAATTTTCCCTACCCGTCACTATTTATCAAATGATCTCTGTCTTTGTTTCTGCTTGTCTCTCTCTCCGTCTCTTTCGCTGTCTGTCTATTTCTCTCTCTCTCTCTCTCTCTCTCTCTCTCTCTCTCTCTCTCTCTCTCTCTCTCTCTCTCTCTCTCTCTCTCTCTCTCTCTCTCTCTCTCTCTCTCTCTCTCTCTCTCTCTCTCTCTCTCTCTCTCTCTCTCCCTCTCAACAGACATCAGACTGGATCTATCTACCTGTGCATTTGTAATGCATCGCCATTATTTGCTGTGATTATTAAAATCTGCCACCTGATTGTTATTTTATATTTTTATATTTTATGCCCGATATTAATGAAATATATTGATTTCTTACATAATCACAAGCGAAACACAGATGAAAGTAATTTATGATATCAATACCGTCCTTTATAGTATCACATGCATAAGCGAAGAACATATTATTACATTTTGTCGACCCAATCAATCAATGAAACACACACACTACACTCACACACACAGACACATACACATAAATATACACATACATACATACATACATACATACATACATACATACATACATACATGATACATTATGCCCTGTGTGAAAAAATATAAAATAAGAATTGTTTTACGTGACAAAATTTTATTGTTTCGAGGGAGAAAAAAGGAGAATCTCAGATATCCATGATTTCTTCAAAAGCAATAAATACAAGGACCCACAATTTTGTCCGTTTTCTAACATAATACCAATGTAATCAAATCAATGAGTGGTCATCTATGCGGATGCATCGAAGTGTTAGGAATTGCAGTCAAATTTCCTTGGGTAGTAAGTAGATCGAATAAAAGAAGAGTATTAGCAATAATTTTAGCGTTAAATACAATGTCACGCAGTATTTGTTCCAGTTCTCTATGATCTATGTTCGAGTAATTTTCGAAGTACCAGACGTGAAGTTAAATATTTCTTCTCTCTTTCTCCCCCCTCTCTCTCTCTCTCTCTCTCTCTCTCTCTCTCAAACAGGATTCAACTGTAATCAGACAATGAAATTTCAAATGACCAAAATACCTAGTATGTCACACTACGATCCTGTAATATGTTGTGAACCTAGGACAAGGTACGAGTTAATCTATCGTTCAGTGTGACTATTTCTTGGCTGAAAATAACATTTTCTACATGTCTTCGAACCAAGATTCTTCTCAGAAGAATTTTTCTCCTTTTCCTCGTAAGTTTTGAACCAATGAAAATGTAATCGGCACCCAATGCATAAAACAGAACAGTTATCATACACTACTGCCATAGGAAAAAGGACTCTCATGATAGCATAGTTACGGATAGATCATTTCAATCAGAGACTTGCTTGATTATTGCTGACTTGGGATTAAACAACTGCAAATTTATAGTAGTCTGAATATCAACATATACTGATCTCATTTTGCTATTTTAAGAATAAAAATGGCATACGTAAGACACTAGCACCTGGTAATGAAGTAGAAATTCTTAAATCGAATTCGTTACTTGGATGCCAGTGAATCAAATATTACTTCTGGAAAGACTGGGATCACGTTTATCCGTCGTCTACACGCAAGCACATCCAACACAAATTTATTTTAAGAACGCAGTAACACTCAACAGGTAATTGTTACATGTATATATCATTTGTTGATAATTACTGAACTTTTAAAACTGTACGTGCAAAATCTAGAGATACAATGACACCCCAGTCTTTCGATTTACCATCAACTTTACTCGTTCTGCAACAGCCCGAGTGAACTCTTCCCATCATCTTTCCCCGTTAGATTTATAGACTTCGCAAATGCATTCCACCCTCTACTGCAGGTTTTTTTTTTTTCGATAAGGACTAACATGAGTTCAAAAATGCCATTAAACAATTTCAGTATCAACAGTTAAAAAATACTGATTATATTCTGGAGCGATATATAATAGCAAGTTTCGCTTGTCGAAATTTTAATGATAATCTACAGCAATAAAATGACAACCTCCCAAGTAATTGTTTGTGTATTTACAACACAGAGTAATTGGTCGTTGAACTGATTTTGAACACCCTATTTTCAGGAGCTGAAAGAACATTTTAAATCAAATTGTAATTGAACAGATATATCTGGGAGTCCTATACAAATGTTTTTAATTTTTAAAAGTATGTGGAAGACAAAATCAGAAAATCAATGAATTAAACCAAAGTGACTATTCACGAAATTAATTTCAACACCTAATTCTTAAAATAAGATTTTATGTTAATTACGTCTGTATAATTACGCATTGTACTATGTCCAGGGAAAAAAGTTTTTATATTTTCAATATTTTTCAAGTTTTATTTCTCAAAATGAGATTTCTGAATGCTGTTAAAAATGCTTGCAAATTAGAGGAAATATTTGTAAATTAAAACAATGCAAATAATTATGGAATAATTAAGGCAAATTGAAAATAATTATGCAACGCAAATAATTATACAAATTGAACAGGTGTTTAAAGTCAAATATGTTTTGAAAGAAATGAATTAAAAGTGAAATATTTAAGGTTTGGTCAACTAGATGTTGTGACATAGATCCTCTCCTAAAACATCTAAGAAATAATGGAATCCTTCCGAGAATTGGTTTCAGCAAATTCTTATGTTATATAACCAGGTAAATACAATCCACAGACGCCACTCGTTAAGATGAAAAATAGATATGCTGCAGGTAGCATTCAATGCAGCAAACATGAAAAATCAAAATAGCTGTAAACAATAACTTTATGAATTGAAATATTAGTTACTCCTTAATATTATATTATTTCTGGATAAAAATTTACGTCTTAAGAAGTATTTGGTTATGCATCACGGCAACCTATAGGACATAGTAACAAATCTTCCTCCAAATATATTCTAACTTCTAAAACTGAAAATATAAGAGATAAGGCAGACCAAGATAGAACCTTGTTACAAAGAAGAGGATGTAATCACAGTCGGAACGACATTGCACATAGGTATCATTCATCGACACCGATATCTGATTAAATGGTAAAATTATCAGCAATTAGAAACTGCACCAAAGAGTACACTAAAAATATAGAGCGAACCACGCTTTCAAAAAAAGATTGTTCGGATCGTTATTTATCCCCAAGTTGGCTTTTAAGACGCACAATACTGATGTAGTGCTCGTAATACGTGTGTACGGAGAGCTTACTTTTTTTCCGTGTCTTGAAGTTTCGACAACTTGGCCCTTCCAGCGTCTAAAATAAAAACTAAGTTAAAGTTATGACTTAATTTCGAAAAATAATCTATGTAGCTTATTTGACAGCATGAAATGTTACACGAAGGCTGACAACAAAGAAAAAAAAATTAACTGGATGAAATCTTGGAAATAAGAAAATGTGATAGGGTCAACTTGATTTATGGAAGAGTATTATGAAAACGCAGTATTGTGTGATAGTGGATTGATGTGGCTGCGGTAGAGACGACGATGAAATCTTTGATAATAGGAAAAACATTTTGTGTTTTGACCAATTTAATTAAGTTACGCATTTTATCTAGCTGATAGATATTGACATAATTGTAGATTCAATTAACATAAAATATCTCTTCTTCTAACTTAGTATGTTAAGATAACAGAAGACATACTGAGAACTTAAATAACCTAGGGAGATGATCGTATATATGATGGTGTTACTGACATAAGTTTCAGAATTCCAAATGAAAAAGAGATGAACGATAGTAAGCAAATGGATAACGGAGTCATTTCTTAATTTAAAAAATATATACTGACAAAAGATATTGAAAGACCATCACCTCTGTTTATAAACGTTAAACACTGGTGTACCGTCTTAGACAAATATAAGAGGAAGATGAGTTGAGGATTTCCAATAGACGCAAATAGATACTGCAAATATTTCCTATTGTAGTTTCGAGTAAACCAATTCTTTGTGTCGTTCGATAGACGAAAACTGTTGTGTGTACAAGTAATATATATATATATATATATATATATA
>NC_068982.1:118701248-118702221 GCF_001194135.2 Octopus bimaculoides
TATATATATATATATATATATATATATATATATATGTATGTATGTGTGTGTGTATGTATGTATGCGTGTGTGTATATATATAAACATATATACACACATACATACATACATACATACATACATACATACATACATACATAGATATATTATAGGTGTTGTTCTCATGATCACAATATTTCAATTCTCGGATCGGGCTGTGAGTTGTTGTCTTGATCAAGACACTTCGTCTCAATTTATTCTGCGATCAGGTCGACATCCGACGTCTGGCATTCTCCACCAGTAGAGGCAAATGTCGATTTAATGGAGAAAGTGAACTAGCGTCCAGTAGGATTTGATCATTATGAACAAGTGATCTATACGGGTTGTTCATCAACAAATTGCGTGAGAGGCTACCATTATATATTACTATACATACATACATGTACGCATACAAACAAACAGGCATGCATCCATCTATATATGTGTACATACATATCTGTGTATGTGTTTGGGTGGATGGGTGTTCTGTGTGCTTCTATATGAGTAGGCATACGTGAGTGTTTGTGTATATCTGTTTCTATTTACTTGTGTAAACAGGTATGGCTTATGACATGCTTGTATGACAAAAGGTTAACCTAACCATTCGGTAAAAATCTATAAAACTGTAAATATGATGAAATGCGATTTAATATCGCTGCGAATGTATAAATATTTTAAAGCAATGCTAGAGAAATGACGCATCCCAAAGACAGCTAACTGTATAACACGAAATAAAAATAATGAAATGATTCCTTAAGCAAACAATTTTTGCAATACTTAATAGCACTTGATAAGGCATTAATTATAATTGATGCTGCAGATATGGACCATATTTTAATTTAAATTCACCATCACCTTCTCTCACTGCATAGCATTTTGTCACCTAATATATACACGCATACATACACACACACTCATATATATATATACATATATATATATATATATATATATA
>NC_068982.1:118702452-118705033 GCF_001194135.2 Octopus bimaculoides
TATATATATATATATATATGTATATATATACACACACACACATATATATAAATACATATACCTCCATTCACACACACGTATATATATGGTATACGTTACAGCTTTGATTAAAGACTTCATAAAATGTTTGTAAACCTTGCAAAAGAAGAAAATTTATGGACATATTCATTCATGATGGAAATATTTATATTTGATCGGGCAAATGTTGTATTTACGGAACCTCATCCACGTAATGGAAATTTATGTGCGCTTGTGTGTATATGTGTATGTGCTTAAGTGTTCGTGCGTTCGAAGATACAAACAACGGAAAAATACCCTTTACATGCAGTGATTTAATTAGTAGGAGAAACTGAAAATTCAGTCCACTCCAGCTCAAACTTATGCATTCTGGCTGATCCTTCATACGGAAAGTTATTTAATCCTAATTTCAAAGAATCTCTGCTTGTCAAACTTCGGAAATTCGATGTAGTTACCTGATTAATATCATATACGTAACAGTGTGTCATGGTTAGTCATTGAAAAACTTGTGTTGAAGTAGGTAAGATACTCGCTTTCCACTCACATGGCTCTGGATTCAATCTAATTACGTGTGATTATAGGTAAATAATCTCGATGTGATCTATATCTTTTGCGATAAATTAGAGATAAGGAATATTTCTGGAAGCCAGATAAAAATATGTATCTCAAGTATCCGGGTTTGCATTTATAACATCCACTCTGCTTGATAAACAGCTCAAAAGAACACTCAAACAAATACACGGTAAAATGTCAGTTGACCGAACATATGATTACACAACGTCGAAACGAACGCGGTTCCAATTACTTCACTTATGTGTCAGGCAGTGACTCAATTATTGAATTTATGGGAACATTTGCTAGTTTACAAACATCGTTGGTTAATTAGTATAAATGGGTCGAAACTTCGGTGATTAAGCAATAACTCCTACGACACCCGCGTTTAACGTACGTTGACTATAATATTATTTTGTGTTATTACACATTCTGCTGACATGTTTCATTTAATTCCACATATCTTAATTTTCATATATTTTAAATATTAAAAATTATTAAGTATTTTCTCACATAAGTTATAGATATGAACCCGTTTTCTATTATCGTTTCAGAATATTGTTTCTTCATCTACTTGAAATATCTAAACATGGCAATTATTAATTGATTCCTTTTCTTTCTTTTTTTTTGTGTAGGAAAAACATCGCTTTGGTCTGACTGGTGGACATATGAAGGTATTTCAGGTAAGATGATAAAGACACTCGATAAATATGACGTTTGAGAGTGGGCAAATTAAAATTTAACCTCTGTGTGCGCGGCTGCGCACACGTGCGAGTGTATGTGTGTCTGTATATATATATATATATATATATATATATATATATACAGATATAGGGCAGGGAATTGCCAATTAGTAATAAAATTAATAATTAACAATTTTGCCAAGTAGTTCAGTATGAAAAAAACCTTTATCGGTAAAACCATGTATAATCATAAATATAAGGGGTCAGCATGAGTTGCTTCACCAACATACTGAAAATTTAGAAATAGCAGTCAAAGAACTACTGATTCTAAACGTTTCATGGTTAAGAATATAAAACTACTCTTTTCCAATCCTCAACATGATGTACGATAAATCTGAAAATGTCTGTAAACTCATGGGTATCTGACCAAGCGACATCAAAAACACATGATGAAAGGCATTTACAAAATTTATCGGCTAGTAAGTTCAACATTTCACTCCAAGAATCTATCCCATGTGCGCCACAAATAGTCCCGCATAAAAAAAGTCCTGCAAAAACGGTTCGGCAAAAAAGACAATGGGATAAATATTAGGCTTACAAAGAATAAGTCCTGTTGTCGATTTGTTCGAGTAAAGTTGGTGCTGCAACATGGCCGTAGGCAAATAACTGAAACAAATAAAAGATTATCTTGTTCTCATCTGTGTTAGTTATTAACCTGTTCGAAACACTCGAGCTATTTTCATCTCACACTCATTTTTCTGTTTGTTACATTTAGTCACAACTTACTAGGTACGTATGTATGTATGTATGTATGTATGTATGTGTGCATGTATGTATGTATGCATCGTTTATGTATGTATGTATGTGTGTGTATGCATGCATGTATTCATGCATGTATGTAATTATCTATAAATAATAACACAGGTGGGTCAGGTTTACTACAGCAGTTTCAAATGTGTTATTTACAGATGATCGAAAATTCTGAAACAGCTGTATTGAACCTTCGCCTATTTGTGTTATTGTTTATGCTTCACTACACTGAGAACGTTCTTTTCGTTGGACCTTGTGCTGACAGTGGACTAAGCAACACTTGATGGAGTATTCTCTTGTGTAACTTTACGTGCACGTGTATTTGGTCAATAGTTGTGAATGAATGATTTACTGGGAGGTCAAATTCGTATTTGTTGTAGTACGCACACAATTTTAGTCCACAGGTGCGCTATCCCCGACACTACCTTGTTACCGTTGTTATGTAAATAGCTTGATTCTATCGGATCCAGAAAATTACACACACACACACGCAAACAATAGCCTATGTATATATATAA
>NC_068982.1:118706120-118708523 GCF_001194135.2 Octopus bimaculoides
TATATATATATATATATATCTATTTCTGTATACCTCCAACTATCTGCTTGTGTCTCTCTTTCTTTCCCTACCTATATATCTAGCTAGCTAGATCTCATTCAATCAATAATACCTAAATTCATATACTTGCGCACGGGAGGCGTTATTCATCTACTGACAGTCCTCTACATATATACTGAAATATGTTTATGAATGTCATTCTATTTATACTAAAATTTGCTCCTTTCTAACACTTCATATTATCAACCACACAAACCACCGATTCCACTATGAGTACAAAACGCATTTTAAAATATTATGTTACGTTTACCTTAACTTATTTTTACATATTTATAAATTCTTTTTCCATATTTACACTGAAATGTCCTTCCTTTTATTTTTCATTTAATATGCATTCAACACTGAATATTAAATAAAAGCTCTAGCTATCCCATAACACTGAAAAATTCACGTGTTTCTTCCAAAACAATTCAAAATTTCCTACCTCAATTTATTTGTTTATTTTAATTCTCAAAACACTTTTAAAGAATATCATGCATTTTCATATCTCTCTGTATCCATTTGCTTGAAAATTTGATTTATTTGATTAATTAATTTATAGATTATTTATTTCCTGACTATTCATCTATTCTGTTACGTTCTACCCTCAACATTTCCTGTAATATTTTATCCCCACTTTTCACTATCATGTAAAATTCAAGCTTTATCTCTGTGAGAACTTGACGAAACAGACGTATAAATGGCCAATTTACAGTTTTCTTGGAAACCTCAACGTCAATGTCTATGTTAAAATGACGCTTCTTACATGTCAGTCTTGTGGTCGTGGTTTTAACACTATGCTTATATCATATGAAACACATACTTTTACAATGAAGCAACCTCGGCAGCAGAGGAAAGTGCCTATAACTATTTTGCCCAAGGTTGCGAGCAGAGAAACATCAGTAACATTACGATAGTTAATGAACATGGGGAGAATTATGAAATACAATCTGATGCAAATCTCACTCCAATGAGCTTTGAAAAATTATAAGTGACACAAGATAAAAAATTCTCTAGTTCCCATAGGCGTGGAGACTTGTCACGAAAGACGCAAGCCACAGAAGGAATAAATCATCAAAATCTTTGCATGGGCTACCGATAACTTTATAGCATTCCGCTTCGAATGCTGCTTTTATGCGATTCAAAAGTAAGAGATCCACACTAAATACCTGCAGTACAAAATACACAAAACATTGACGGACAACAAATATGGTTTGGGCAAGACTAAAACTGGAGAGGTCAAACACATTATTACCGGTTGCCATGAGGGATACTATCAGGAAAATACCCTCCTCTGCAGAAAAAATCCGAAATGTATTAAATAAAAAAAAAAGAAATAGCAGCACATAAAGACAACTAGACTTCAAGTAATTGGTCAAAAGAATATTGGTGAAATTATAAAATCAAAGCAGTCACTAAACTAAAACACAACCAGCCAGATATTGTTGAGCTGAATCACAAGAAATAAGCATGATCTAATGTGGATCTTAGCTTCTCTCTGGCCACAGATGTTTGAGCTTGACATCTTAGAGAGGGAATAGTACAAGCGATCACGATATTTGGGAAAACAGATATCTACGTGATCTTCATATCGTTTAAAGACAGCTGTATCTTATACATGCTATCACAATCTTCCTACTAACCACGTGACTAGTCAAAATAATTCTAAATAAAAAATAGAAAAAAAAAACATACATGACTAACCGTGGGCATATGTAAAAATATATGGAAAGGGTACAGAAAAAGAAAGTAGGAGTGGTGACCTCATATTCATGAACATAAAGTTAGACGCGGCATAATGCGACCTACTACTACCAAGATACTACCAATATATAATATATATATATAATACAGAAATTGCCTTATAAAAACAAGCAATTCTCGTTTTATTTGAATATCTTACTTAGTTGTATTTGTCATTATCGATTCTTGTTGAGTATCTTGGACTGCATTGTCCCTGCTTGTTGGACAATAAAAACAGAATCATAATGCTAGAAGAGTTTATTATCCATGTTTTATATACATAGAACCACTATTCATAAATCACTATATATTGTTATGAATATTGAAATTTGTGTATTTATAAACATATACGTTTGTGCATTGTGTGGGGGTATAAGAGTGCGTGAAATAGTACAATAATAGTCGGAATGCCTGATACTATTTATTTAATACACCTACGGAAAAAGAACCGAAACTCATACATACACATATACAAACATATATATGTATGTCTGCACTTATAATATATTTCTCATTCTGAATTTATTACTTTATCTCTCTCTCTCTCTCTCTCTCTCTCTCTATCTATCTATCTATCTATCTATCTATCCCCATATATATATATATATATATATATATATA
>NC_068982.1:118708736-118728013 GCF_001194135.2 Octopus bimaculoides
ATATATATTTATATATATATATATATAGAGAGAGAGAGAGAGAGACATATATATAAATATGTATACATATATATATACATATATATATATGTGTGTGTGTGTGTGTGTGTGTGTGTGTGTGGATGTCTCTCATTAAATATGTGTGTATGTGTGTTGCATATAAAGGTTTGTTATTTAGTTGATAATGTGTGTTTAGTTATTGAACCAAATATATGTTTCCCGTTTATATATATATATATATATATATATATATATAAGTGAACGGCTATTAAGATGTGATTATTCTTGTAATATATCTTCATATAAGTCATAAGAACAGTGATTCATAAATTTGAATTCATATTGAAACTTTTAATAATTTTGTGGTTTGTCTAAAAATGCGAAATATAGCTCTAATTTGGTTTTCTATATATTGAAAATTGTAAGTGGTGCTCAGAAAAAGTGTTTTACTGGTCGAATTTTGTTGTAAATCATAAAATGAAATATTGTTATAGAATGATCTTTATATAACATTTATTGAAAGGGTATTAAAGAACACCAATATACTAAACTAGTAGCAGCCTAGATATGTAGTTAGAAGTACTTCAATTTACTCACCGATAAACAAAAGAATATATATGAATAAGTCAATGGCATCTATTCGTGCTATGAAATTTTGTAAATGAGGTAGTAGTTGTGTGTGTATGCAAGTTTGTGTTCCTCGGTGTGTATATGCATGTGTGTGTAAACCTGTGTTCATCTGCCTCACTCTTGACTGAGCAGACTTATAGTGAATCACATTACATTCTAAGGAGCACGTTAAGCCAATAAAGACTGTAGGGTTTCAACAAATATTTGACGGATTTTCACAGCAGTTGCATTACATTGGATTACTATTTTTGTATTGTATTTTGAAACCATTTTTGTTTCTGTTTAAACTTAGGTCTGATCTCCTCGAATAATCCTATGATCCTCAAGCAGATTACAAAACTGTACCTCTATGAGAGTTATAGCGTCTGCTTTGTGCCGATTTATTCTTCTTTTATAAAACATGTTATTAAGAGACAGTCTAAAAGGGTCTTCATTACTTGTTTTGTCATATGTAGTATTAGTTTACTGTGTCTATTTAACCATTTTAAAGATGCTAGAATAAGGTTTCATGAAGCTTTCACAGTATTTCTTTCGCACTAAAACAGATCACATAATGATTTCTCATATGACACGTGAATCCTGAGGCCATTTATGTGTGAGTAAAATAGATTCCTACCTAGTTTGTTCATAAGTATATGTACGTATTGCTGTATTCTAGACTGCGCATATATATTTAATAAGAAATATTTGTGTTGTTGAAATAGGTATTTTTTCTTCTCATTAATAAATTGACGGCATAGGTTAAGAAAATAATACTAATCAAGTATATGCAACAACAAAAACTACCGTTTCTTCCTATCGAATTTTATCTACTGAGATTTATCTACAAGGTTAAACTCGTCGGTCATTGTGATAAATAAGAACCTGACATCCTAGTGTCTTACAAAAATGACTCACAGCATAATATAGTCAAAAGTATACAAATGGTGAAAAACGAGTGATTTAAATTTGGGCATACAAATTCTAATCGAAATTCAATTAACATAAAGCTTTACCTCATTCAGAAACATCTAACACATTGCATCTATTTTCCCCTGTAAATATAGCTGGTGCCGTTTTTGACACTATATTCAACTCAGCACATCGGGTTAATGGATTTTACAATTCATGTTCGCTGTTTTGCTAAACCAGACCAACACTATTTACGACCGATTCCAAATTTAATCATTTGTTTTATCACATTTCTATTTGTAAACCAAATAATTGCTTTTATCTTCTTAAAGGATTGGTTGGTTCAACAACTTCAAAGATATTCTGATACAAAAACTTTTTGGTTTGTTATCGATGCGTTGTCAGTTAGCGGATTTGTGAATTATTTGACAGTCCTCTTCTGTTTGGTACATTTTCTCAGTAGCTTGAGTTTTTCTGTGGTATTATTTGTCATAAGATAGGTTGCTGTTATTTTTATCGTTTTAGCTTCTCGTCAAAATCAGTAGATCAACCTCAGAACCAGTGGCGTAAGGCAATTAAGACGATATTTTAGCGGTTTCTAGGACAGCATTATCTAAAGAGCCCCATGTTTAGGCTAATGGTGTCTAATCGGGGGGATTTAAGCCAGCTATATATAACTGGTGAAGTGACGCCAAATTGGTTCACTATTCGCTCTAAATTGCTTTTTACTTACACGATTTTATACAGCTGTTTTAAGTTAAGGGAATGAAACTCAGAGAAACAATTTCACGTATTTGGGTGATAGCATGTGACGATATGATGATCTTAAATAAAGTAGGGAGCTGTGTAAGGTTGCTGTCGCTCCTCAGCTGCATAAACTATTATAATTACAGTTGATTGAATGATGCTATCGTGTCATTGTTGACATCACTATAATGATAACGGATATGTGAAGCTGAAAAAGCCGAGCCAGTCATTATATCTGAAATAAAATTATAGGCAAAGACAAATAATATCTCGTACAGATAGAGGCAGAAATGAATTCAAAATGATTGGTACATCAAGAGATAAATATGTAGTAACACATATAAGTATATGCATGAAGACTAAAATGATTAGGTAGTTTGATACATATGCGAATGTGTGTGCGCTGACTGTCAGACATTGATACCTATGTCTCTACTGATCCTTCTTAGGTGTTTAGACTATTCGTAGTGCTTAAATTGCCTTTTGTGTGTGTGTTAACGTGTTTGTATGTTTGATTGTGCGTTCTTGAGCGTGTGCATATGCGTATATTTAATGACAGGTTTACGTTGAAGTTTTATCTTTTCAAAACTTTTTCATATTTCACTACTGTCGAACTGTGTAAGCTTCGAACCACAGCATTGCTAATGATTAAGCTCATTGAGATTTCAAGAGTTATCCGCTACCATCATCAGAAAAAAGAAACGGAAATATTGTCATATATCACGCAAGTTACAGAAGTCTATTAATCACAAGGAGAATATTGTTACAACTAATAAAATCGTCACACTTTGATTAAAAAATGTGAATATAAGAAATTCGTAGAGGTTTCTGAAAGTATTTTAGCTGTGTGATTTTCCTCTTTTCTCTATTAATTGTTTCACTCGTTGGACTGCGGCCATATTGGGGCAACGCATTGGAGGGTTTATTGGAATAAATCGATTCAAGAGCTTAAATGTAAAATTCGTACCTATATTGTGTGTCTCTTTTGCCAGTTCGCCAAGTTACGAAACTAGCCAACACCGGCAGTCAAGCGGTGGGGAAGAACACAAACACACAAATACGCACGCATATAATGCACTATATATATATATGCATATACACACATACACACAGGCATGTACACAAACTCACACACATGCGCGCGCACACACAAACACAAACACACACACACACACACACACGCAAACACACACACACACACACACATACACACACACACACAAGAACACGCACAAACCCACACACAGAGGAGAGGACACTTGTCCAAATGCCAGCAATGGGAATAAACGTGGGACAATGTTAATTGGAATCAAGCTTCGTCTATTATTATTTTCATTTCTTTTCTTGTGAAAATCTGTATAGAGTCGCATTGCTGTCAACTAATGTTTCAAACGCATTATATTTCATGTTTGTTATTATACAGAATTTTACTGCTCATCAAAACAATAAATATGCAAGAGCATTCAGAGAGCGCAAACCTCCGTCAGGGCAACACCATCGTCCTCTCAACGACTAACTGGAGATTATTTTAAAAATGAGAATATCTGAAATAAGCTCGACTGCTCTCACAAACGAAATTTCTAAAAATGACCTCGACCGCTCTCAAAAATTAAGTTAAAAGAAAAACGGAAAAATAAATCCAGAATCCTTGTTCAGTACCAGATTGATCCCAAAATCTTATCAAATCGTGCCAGTCACGAGGTCAAACATCCCTGAAAGTTTTATCCGAGTTCATTCAGGGGTTCTTGAGATATCTTGTCCACGGACAAACACAATATAAACAAACACAACTGAAAACAATAATTCCACCTTCGCTAAGGCGGATGTAATAAATAAAAGTAACAACTGATCTGTTATCAGTAACTGAGCTATCTTGTATCGAATTTTTTTTCACTTTATATCTTTAAATATATTTACTGAGACTTCGCTGAGATTTCTATTGGAATTCTTCCAGAATATCCAGAGAAAAGAGGCAAAACACTTTTATTCATTACTTCGCATTTCCTTCCTTAACCAAACACGTGCTACTCTTTTGGTAATCATAGAACCTGACATTTCTCATTCAATTTCTCTCGATTATTCAATGTAGGGAAAGTAATTTTATCTATTACGTCCGATTTCCCCTTTTAACAGCTCTTGCAGCGCTTCTGTTACCATCGCGTGACCAGAACTGACAAATCTGAACTAGGCTTAGGTAACAACTTCGGAACTCGTGGCTGCCTCGATGCTTAGAACAGTAATATGGTAAATATCTGACCATTACGTCTGCGAAGAGGAGTATCAAAGAATTGTTATTCAGCATTTATGACTTTCAAAAACCTAGGAATAATACCAACCACATGAAATTTATATATAGCACTACAAAATAGCAGTCAAAACCTAACTCTAAAACCACAATAAATGTTCATATAGCACCAGGAGAGAAGACGAAGAGACACAATCAACTAGCAAAAATTACTGGATAATTCCAGATCCCGGATTTCTGGCTCTGCATAAGAAATGCTTTGCTTCATCAGTGGAATATACTCAGAAAAGCGCATAAATATATATATATATATATATATATATATATATATATATATATATATATGCAACATACGATATACTTACATATGTGAACGTATACATACATATATATGCACGTATGCACATGACCAGTTTGAATTGCCCGCTTAAAAATTCCTCTTAGATACCCTAAATTATAATTTATAATGATTATTACCTTTGATGGTTTTTAATCCCATGCTGGCCACTTGATAGAATCGGTATTTAAATATCGATCTTATCCTTATATATATATATAAACGTTGCAAAACAGATTTTAATGCTCAGCTTTACATCGAGCATACTAAAGATGACCCTTTACTCATTAATTTGGATTGCCTAATACACTATTTATTAGGCAGTATACATCTTTGCTATCTTCTCTATCATTCACAAAAGTCAAACAGTTAAAAGGTTCTTTAAAATACTTGCAGATATATGTAGCTACTCATACAAATTCACACATATATATTACAATAACAAAAAAATCCACACATGTTTTATACGTATTCATATATGCAGGTGTGCATCACAGACATCAATAGATGTATATGTGTATGTATGTGCGTGTGTGTGTGTGTGTATGTGTGAGCGTGCGTGAGCCATTATATCCAACGCTCTAATGATCCTGCCCACTTTAACAAACATATGTGTGTGCATAGATATGTGCGCGTATGCTTTGTTTGTAGAAGTATATATTTATGTATAATTATGCATGTGCATGATCGTGAGGTTTTAAGATGATGTGTATATATATACATACATATATAGGCGATTGCGTATCAATCAAAAGAGCTTAATTACTGCTCTTGAAGCTATAGATTTAAGTAACAATTAAAACAGTAAAAGAAATAATGATATTGCTGATATTGCCTAAATATAGCATGTTTCTTATTTGTGTACATTGTGAAGCATGTCTACGCAAATTCAACGTAACTATATTTGTATTGTGAGACAAAATATGTATTTGCTAACACCATAGCCAGACACACACACACACACACATACACGCACACGCACTAACACACACCCGCAGACACACACGCATACACATTTATCTGCTACTCTTTATCTTTTTCTCAGGTTGCTTGATTGCAGCTGTATTTGAAAAAGAAAAGTTTGTGGTTCAAAGGCTGGTTTGTCAGAACGTATGAGTAAATAATGAGCCATTACACAATAGCCAGAAACATTTCAAGCTACAATGATATTTTATTGCACATCAAGAGGTACGGGATAGGCAGTTGGCTTTACATAAATTGAACAAAGGTTGAGAAATGAAAAATCTAGAAATTATATTTGTGTATCTGATTTGGATCTATTCGTATATTTGATATTTTCGTGCTGCTATTTCCGTATATAAAATACAATGCACTTATGGAACACTTACAATACCGTGTAGTTGAAGTGAGCAATTATATCAACCGTTCATAACTTCGCTATTCTTATATCTTGATATGTATCAATCATTTCGTATGTGTATTTGTCTGAGTGTCATTGGCTCTCATATTAGAATCACGAATTTATGCACAAAAATTAGCAGTCTATCTTTCTGTACATAAACATATGTACATACGTTCGTACACACATATATACACACAAAAACGCCCATATATACTCACATATGTTTGATAAAGTGGGCAGGATCATTAGAGCGTCGAATATAATGCCTCACGTTGTAATTCTACTATCTGTCTGCGCTGTGTTCAAATCTCACCGAGATCCATTTTGCCTTTTATCTTTTTTGGTGGTTGATAAATAAAATATCAGTCAGAGTGCATTACATATATAAGATTGGAGTGGAATACATGAGGAAGTTACAGAAATTGTCGTTAGACAGTAGAGTTGGTTGCGTCTATAGAAGTAATGTTTTTTTAACTAAACATGCGCTACTATTTTGCAAAAAATTGCACTTAGCAAGCATCGATTCAAGACTACAAGTAAATCAATGGAAGACAGCATTGTGAATGTGCAGCTTAGCCGGCTATCATCCACTGATGAACAGTGATGGCTCCACGTTCATGGGCAAATGAACATCTGTGTTCACTATGTTTTCCAAGTTTATTCCTACTCAGTGACCATAATCTTAATTATCCAACAAAATATTTTACGATATAAATCTGAGCACGCTCAGGCAGGTGGCTTTTATGAAGTACACTAGCAATGGATTTGGAAAGGAAACGTATTATCCGTGGCACTCATCTTAATACACTACTTGGAGACACTGTGTACTCATCTACGACTCTTCTAGTCTGCTGAAAATCGAAGACCCATTTGATTAAGGATGGGCAGCTACTATCGGACTGAGGTATATGAGCCCGTACAATATTAATGCAGTAAATGCGGTTAGCCAGCAGAAACGTTAGCACGCCGCGCGAAATGTTTGGCGGTATTTCGTCTGTATTTACGTTCTGAGTTCAAATTCCACCGAAATCGACTTTGCCATTCATCCTTTCATGGTCGATAAATTAAGTACCAGTTACGTACTGGGGTTGATCTAATCAACTGTCCTTCTTGCCCAAAATTTCGCGCTTGTGCCTTGAGTAGAAAAGAATATTAATGTAACATACACAGTGGCATTAATTAGATATAGAGGCGACTTAATACAGTTATTGATTTCAAGATTAGCATTGTAAGCACAAATTATCAAAAATCGTCGGTTTCATTGGTACCAGCACAAAAATTGTCAATGATAAACGAATGCACATAAATTATGATCTGAAATCCACTCCCAACATATTAAGAAATTATTTCGACTTAGAAACAAAAGAATATACAATATGTGGTCACCGTTGACAAAATTGCAAAAGTTCCAATAGCACAATATAAAACATAATCACTATTCAAACATGAAAAACGATTCGGCACTTTTGAAGACGTTAGCATTGTCTGTAAATTTGACCTGTCATTGATTAAAGCACAGAATCGAGTGTGCATAGATATGATTTGGCCTAGTCGGAAAGTACTTCCCGGATAGCAACAATTATCAGATAGTGCTTAATGTAAACAAGCTGACGTCCATAAGAAAGATGGTGATATCATCTTATTAAGTAATTCACAATGAGCGAAGAAAAAGAGTATCTAGGTAGCCGAATACAATGTTACGATTATGGAAATCTGATTGCTTAACTGCAAATACCCACGCAAAGCAATTAAAAAGGGAGGAAAATAGAGAAAATATTTATTGCATTGGAATGTACAAATAGTTTAGAATAAAATGTCATATGCCGTACGAAATTAGAAACAACACACTATTGTCAAGACACATAGAATTCAAAACCCTATCTGTGGACCATTTCCAGTTGCATAAGCAAATATCGAGTTGCTAAACTGTGAAAAATTGACGTCAGCCCAGCACTGCAGACGATATCACATCGTAAACCAAACAAAAATTATTTAGATGTAAATATACATACGTATATACGTACATACATACCTACATGCCTACATATATATATACATACATACGTACACATATATATGCATATAAATATACATGTATTTTTATGTGTGCCTGTAAATGTATGTGTAACGAGGGCTATTATATATGGAGTTTAACTCGTAACTGTTTCATTATTTGTTCAACCTTACCATATTTATGATCTCTGTATCCAGCGTAATTACTTGAGATGCTAGTGCCTAATTTTTGGTATCTCTAGCAGGCCACGAGACAATGTCTCAATTACATAAAATCTGTGTCAAGCCTGAAATATCTTCTCTTCATATTAGTTAGCTAAATGTGTTAACTAAATGAAAACCTAAATGAGTGGACTAGATAGAAAACGCTGAGCTGAAGGACTACGATGAATTACAGATTTCACTGTCTTAAAATACTAACCGCTATAAGTTTATTCTCATAAAATAAGGCTTCATTAACCAAACTCTATGTCTCAGAACATATATAGAATAAGAAACTAACGTATCTTCTTTACATGTTAATACCTACGTGTACCTCTGCTTAGATAGTTTGGTTTAGTGTGTTTTAAAGTGAGGATCCCTAACTTACGTTGTCTTTCCGAAATCTGTGTCTCATTAACATATCTAATCGGTTCAACGAGAAGTACCTATCGGATCACTCGATATGCTTGAAACAGTAGACGAATTACATACAAATTTTACCCAAACGTTTTAGGTGAATATAAGCTATGGTGGTGAGTGTTTTGACCATAGGTCTACTCATCACAATCTTAACAACAACAAAATAAAATTATATATTTCGATCGCTGTAAAAATGAAATGTGTGTAACGCTGAATTTCTTCAAAATATTGTTATGCGTCGGAACGTTATGAAATGAAAATAAAATGTTTAGCTTCTATGATACTTCATATCAATTTGATGTGTGGAGCAGAGAATTGTTATCTGCTAGTATATGTTTTAATTCAACAGAGACTATCACATACAGAAATGCCTCGACTTTCGTTCAAATAGTTTGTCTATTTATTAAACACTGATTTTTTTCACAATGATGTGTTAATCTCTATAATATACCAGGATTTTTTACACCAACTATTGGACCTGGGCCGATAAGTCGATATCATAGGGACAGTTTAGCGGTGAAACTCTTCAATCAGTTTTGCAGTAAAACGTTTATCTTTCTACGAAGTGAATTTGTCTAGAGACGTAACAAAACTCTCTTAAGAAAATATTATTATTAGAGTCAAAACCAAGAAGTAAACGTTAGTGAGTTTAAGCTCGATTAAGTCAATACTTTGAATATTAATGCGTCTGTCAGTAGATTATAACAATGAAACATTTTACTACCCAGTTAAAAAGTGAAGATGTGTGAGATAGCCTTAAGGAAGAACTGAATCGCTAATATTATCTTCGCAAGAAATATACTCATTAAACGACTTTTCAAGTAGTATAAGTGAGTTATTGGAATACGACTGAAGTATTAAGTTAGATGGTGAGTATCTACCGGAAGAAAGAAGCAAGAAACGATGAACGTTTGATATATCAAAGTTCATATGAATATTCTGGACGATTTCTCCCATTTAACGTTTATAGTCAAGAAGTTATCTTTTTGGCTCCATACGAAAATTTATAATAATAGCGAAAGTTGTGCAAGTGACAGAGATATATGCATCAGATACATAGCTTTGCTTTGCATACTGCATTTATATCTTCTGTATCGAGAGATTCCTTTCGGAACTTAAAACCTTTTTCTTTTTGTTCGCCTGAAAATATCTACCTCGATTATGCCATACAATTTCCAAGAAGTCAGATACAGTTTTGATTAGAAAACTGGGAGTTAATGAAAGACAAACATGACAATGACCGAATATATGCATATTTATTTTTAACACGTATAGGTAAGTTCAAACGTGAAATATGCAGTGTACATTATAGGACACCTGGTTTTTTAAGACGACTGTGTGTCCAACATACATGGGTCATTGGTGCACGGTATTCTGGGGCACCGATGTTTCGACATGTGTTTTCTCAGAAGTAGTCTGAAAATTGAGCCTAAACATGACAATATATTTATAGTTGTATTCTTAGGTCATGTTAAACTAGATCAGAAGGCGGCAAGCAGCTAGAATCATTAGCACGCCGGGCAAAATGCTTATCGGCATTTCATCTGTCGCTACGTTCAAATTCCGCCGGGGTCGACTTTGCATTTCATCCTTCGGGTTGAGCACTTGGGTAGATGAAATCAACGTACTATAATTGCTGGCCTTGTGTCAACATTCCAAACCAATATCAAACTTGATCCTGAGATATACTATTTGTCTTTGTGAAGGATAGCATTTCGTATGTAAACAATATCATTCGTATACACATATACTAAATATTCAAAACTTTCTATAATAACTTCTTTTAGCGGGCAAAGCTCAACTTGATGGTCCTTAAATTCACAATGATAGACTTTGCAACTAAATCTGACTAGATATGTTGTCTGAGACTCTAACGATCAGCGGCCACAGTAAGAGTGATAAATGTTATAACAATGTTATGCCACAGCTACACAGTCGAGACTACGTTTCGGCTACCGTCGTTATATTAATATTAGATTAATATATGGAATTCACATTATATTCCACGCATGACTGTAAAATATACCGTAAGAAATTAATTAAAATCTCCTTAAAATTATTTAATTCTCAGCCCAAATAAATCACCACACGGAACTATTGCTAAAGAAAATGTTTACATTTTCAGACCTAACTACTACTTTTCTCTGAACAATATCACAAGCGAATGTAAGGATAAATCCTCTAGCTACAGTGATTATAGAAACAAGTACATTCAATTTGAAATAAAGTGTAGTCTTCATTTTTGTTTTTATTTGCTTTAGTGCTCACCGTTTCTGTTGAAAACGTGTAAGAAGATATGCTATATTAAGTCTCCTATCTGTAGTTGAGTCATAAAAAACAAACATACAACGGTGGGGATGATTAGCAGGCAATAATGATAACCATGCACTTGAACGTTATTAATCATGATGTGTCACGTTCGAAATCTTTCCCTAGGCAATTAATTTAAATTTTAATCCCTGGTGCCTTGATTGAAGGTAAAATAAAGATTGTAGAATAGATTCGCCGATTATTGTATAGAGAGAGGATAGAAATAAGACAACATAATGAGATTTAATATCAATGATTGCAAAAGTTTAATCATTACCAGAATTAGCGAAACATTTTTCCCAATTAAGATATGCTTGAAGACAGGTTAATAGATAGGTTCAGATGCTGGATATACAAGTCCATCAAGTATATAGAAACACTTGTGTGGTTATTTGTTCATGTATTAGGTTGTATGCAATGGATCACAACTCTAGTCTTATAAAATATTATTCATTACGTAAATGTTCATTGCAGTATTGTCAGTTTTTACTAATTCTTAAAAAAAAAAAACCGACCGTTGCAATGATTGAAAATTGCACTAAAATATTGCTTCTGGTATAGCCAACAGAAATATAAGAAACTTTTACACTTCGAATAGATAGCACTTTCCTGCTATCTTTATATTCTATGATCATTATGTCTATTGTATCAAAGGAATGCACCTTTCTAAAGTTTATATTATCGAGTGCTTTCCTACTGTGTTTATTTGCAACGACCATTATATCTGTTCTATTAAAAGAATGCTCTTTTGTAAAATATTATATCACTGAGCAAAGTCTCCTTCGTAGGTCACTATAAAACGAAAACAAATACAAAATGAGACAAAACACTATAAAGAATTCATTTTGCAACCGGGGCATACATTTATAATCTCAGAAAGTTAGTTTATTCAAATGACTGAAAGAATTGAAGACGCCTATTCATATGTGGCCAAGCTCTCATCAACTTTTCATTGTTTTGAAATTCAGTGAAGAACAGATGAAGAGCATGGTCTGATTCATTGGAACTGCTCTAAGTATGGGCACCTAGATTGGAAATGGAAAGCCTGGAGAAGATGCTAACAATAGAGGTCTAATAGGCCCATTATTTCGGTTGCAGCTTCAGTACCTCTCTTTTGGGGGTAATTCTTCTCTGCCTTGAATTCTTACCATTCTTTATTCTTTGCAAATTTTCTGTTGACATGTCCCAGAGTATGATCATATTGCCATTATCCGAGGTCGTTGGGTGACGTTTTTTTGTCTTTCGAGACGTGTTAATGTAAGCGATAGACACAATATATCATAGATATGTTCCTATGAAATATCATTTCTTCACCATCTAGAAATTCTAATATGACTCATTATATGAATTTGGTAGTATCTCGTAGGAAAGCTTCAATTTTGCTATGCACTTCTCAGGCAATTAGACTTATCTTCATACGATTTTTGTTGTTCAGCAATTTTCTCTTCACCGAAGTGGGTATTGGACATAAAGAGACCTTTCTTGTCGTATTTTCAGCTTAACTTCTGAATTCCCAAGTTTAGCTTTATGCGTTACATATGTAGATTCTTTTAGCTATGACGATCAAGCCATAAGCCAAACAATCCATATTTTAGATTCCTTTCATTGTTTTCTTTTTTAACTATTTCTACCACTTATTCTTTACTATCAGACTCTATCCTCTTTTGAACCAGTTTCATTATTTTTATTTCTTCTGTTTCACTGAAGTCAAAAAGCAGTATTCATCTTTTGTTCTTATATTTGATGCCCCTTATGCAAAGACAATCCGAACGCAGAGAATTGTTGTAATGAATGACCGGTAGAAAGGAAACGGCGCGATATCGGGCTATCATTACCGAGTCTAATGCCTCGGATGTGCTTCGCGATCCGGTCAACCAAGCGGCATATCGTTTGAAGGACAGAAATAGCAGGGGATGGAGTAAATGACGTTGCTAGAAGTGCAGGTAAAGGAGGTAATGATATAATAGAGAGGACGATTGGTGGTTGTGAGGATGGTGGTGGTGGAGACGTAGGGGTAAGTGTGAAAGCGTGGGCGGTGAATGAGCCGGGTTGAGCTGAGGTTTTTGCTCGCACTATTTGTCAGTTCTTGGTTTTGAACCTACTCCGATCAGAGTTGTCTAGCAATGAGACTGAAATCCTCCGAGTGTTTCATAGAATCCGTTGCTATTCAACTGAGAGGTGTGACCTTCAAATCTACAGAAATGCACACAGACACACATACACATACACGCACGCGCGCATACCCACACACTACCAGCTCAATGCCATTTCGGTAGCTCTGAAATATTTGAAAACCGTCCTTGTATAGGACTTCCACATTATTTTGGGAAATAATCTTTACTATTCGGTACTGTTCCTGTATATTTCTCGCTCGGAGATTTAAAACAAGTTGTCTTTTCTGATCACGAGATCGGCAACTGTCTCGCTTAAAAACTGTATAGTATTTGCAAGTGGAGAGTGCCTTCATCATTAGTTGCTGATTGACTCACACAGCAGACGGGTAATTACTCAGAAACTTTGGTCTGGGAGTGTCACGTAAGGCTAGAGAAGGGAGCGATGACCTCTTTACATATTTTATACGAGCACAAACAGTGTGCCGGTAACCAACTGAAAAAAAACCCCTTTTCCTAGGGCTAAACAACATTAACATCGTCCTTGTATAGGAATGCCACATGATATTGGAAAAGAAACGTTACTATCATAAAACCATAAACCGAAAATGAAATATAACGCAGAGCATTACACGGCATGCGATTTTTACCTCCCGAAAAAAGTTAATGGAACTTTCTACCAGACAATGTTTCATTCTTGATGCGCTTATTAATAGTAATCCAGCAGGAAGAAGCCTCCAGATTAAGCGACTTCTTTGTACTCAGATTCATCCGCTATACGCATTATTCCACTAAGATCACTATCGCGTACAGATACAATTAAGTGTAAAAGACTTCAATTTAACTCACGTTAACATGGTCGTGGATTCTGAAAGCAAGTCTTCAATTACATTAATATCTTGGGTTCTATTTGGAGTAGCTATCCTAGTCGGTTTTAATCTATGTATTTCAGGTTCTCTCTCGCTCTCTTTCTCTCCCTCTCTCTCTCACTTGCTCTCACACGCCGTCCTTCCCTCCATGTCTCCCCACTCTCTCTCTCCCTAAATTATTGGAGTCAAGTATATTTTGTTGACGCAAAGACCAGAATAATTGTGCCTCCATGGTGTCAGATTTTTGCAGCGTAAAAAGGAAATTTACAAACCTGTCCCATTTCTTTGTATTTATATTCCTGCCCTTTTGAAAAAAATGTTGATTTTGTCTCTGGACTCACATTGTTAGTCGAAACTTGCAGAGTAATATCATAGAATATATAATACTCTAAAGATTTCTTGTCATATATTTTGAGTTGTTTCTTGGATTTTGTTTTCTTTGTTCTTTAAAATTTTCAAATTGCAGATTATTCAGTATATGTGCAGACTAGTTTCCACTTCACTATTTCCTTAACCTTAGTATAATAATGACTATAATGGTACATAATGGCACACTATTCTGCTAAAACTGTTTCATAGAAAGTCAGCTTGCGTTTTATATACATAAGGTCAGTGCATAGGTTTCTGACAAGTGGTGGTTTCATTGAAAGGCTTCCAAAATGGTGGTACTGTCTAGAAGTTAATGTGCCTTACGAACTGTCTCATAAGTTAGTTTTCACATATAACTTAGAATTTTTGCATTGCTGTTAATGTTGTTACTTTTTTTTATTTCTGGATATCAGCATAAGGCTAACTGCTTTAAAAGGTAGATAAATGCTTTCTGTCTGCCTCTCTCAGTTTCTCTTTCTCTCTCTCTCCATTATATATATATATATGAATACACACACATAGATAAATACATATATATACACACTTACATACATACACACACACACAAACACACACACACACACACACACATATATTTATACATATAATGTGTGTGTGTGTGTGTATATGTATGAGCATTAGTTCTATTTAGTTACGTCTGATTACATTCTAAGTTCAAATTAACATACACACTATGTACACACACTCATCCACACTACAAACGCGCACGCAATTTGAAAGAAAGAGAGTATTCAGAAGACATCCTCTTATAGATTATATATAAGTATTTTACGTTAACTTTACGAACGATTCTCGATTGTTATAGCAAATAATGCGCGCTAGACATGATACGATTTTAAGTAAAAATATTATTGTGAAGTGTACGTGAGTGAGTGCATGTGTGTACGAGTGTGAAGCTTCCTTATTATTTCAGTTTCTTTTATTCAATTTCTTTTTTTCACTATGGACAGGTTTTCCCTAATTATGCGGTTTCTCTCCAAACGATATGTTTTCTGTTTCTTAGATATTTATCCCTATTTCTTATTCATGTTTTCAAAAAAAAAATAAATCACTGTGTTTCTTTCTTACATTAACTGTACATATAATTCATTTCGGTGAAACATACATAATCCTCTCAAAATAAATATATTATATATTTGATTGCTCTCGCAATATCTATAAATTATTTCTGGAACATTTCTAGGTCTATCTTCGTAGGTAATCCATGAATGGAGTGGGGCGTAATATCTAGCGGAATCCCTATGTTTTTCATTTTTTTTTCTTATCCCTTAAACAAATTTCAGCCAGAAGGCGAAATCGAAACCACGCTGGTCTGAAGTATTCTGAATTACATACTCGTTGTTGTTATATCACCTTTATGATAAAATGTTATTTATTCTCACCGCCAGCAATGATCATTTTATTTAGATGATATCACAAATCATTCTTTCCGTACATTACACTCACAACTATCTTGCAAATCCTTTTATCTTTCAACAGCAGAGGAATGTGATCAGTGATCCTATCAAAGGAACTATATTTTCTTCTCACATATACTAGTTTGTAGCAACACGCATGTTATGGTAAGAAAGTCGTCACAAAAACTCAACCTCACTCTCACTAATTTCTATTCCTGGTAGTCTGCCACAATTAATTTAGCAGTAAATGCGCAGGAATGACTTGGCTTTCATCTTCAATTGACAATATATTTTAGCATCCAATTTTTTATAACCCAAGTAAGAACTGCAATTTAATTCTGCTTACACATCTAGTATGAAGCTGCTGTAGACATATCTTAAATTCGATCTATCATAAAGAAATCCTAGACATCGGCATAAACCTACACAAAAGTGCAGTATGATGATGCGTGATATTGACGTGAAACTATATAACTTTGATCAGCAGACAGCATGAGGTATTCTCCTCTGCGCATATAATTTGTTTCCAACAATTCTACAAACGGCTGATTCCAAACCCCAAACATAACCCTCATAAGATTGCGAAGACATTTGTATCTTTTCTTGGTTCCTACGGAACCACATGCGTAGTGCATGTGGTTCCTACGGAACCACATGCACTACGCATTCTGCAGCAATTAGCAGCCAAAAAGACAGAAAAAGTATAATGAGAAGTAGAAAAACGGTGCAAGCTCTCGATTTGTACATTATTCCATTTTCCCTACGAAATGATCAAATCATATTTAATCATCACTACATTCTAATAATAACTCCGAAATAGTATATTGTAGGACAGTTGCGGATTAGTATATTTGCTACATATCTTGAGTTCTATGTTAACTTAAACTAAATATCCACATGTGCGTAGAGTTGCAGCAATTAATTTTTCTATCTGCTTAGTTTGTGGACTGGGGTATAGAACATATTGAATCAAAACAAAGTGGGATTTTTTTCCCCAGAATATGCTCCACATAGGCGAATACATCACCTTCATGTTAAGAACTATCTTGTCAATAGTTTTACTCATGCACTTTGCTCATACAAGGTGTTGCAGAACATTTCCTGTCCTTAAGAGTACCGTGAAAGGCCTGCTTGAAGGCCCAAACTTCCAAGTTCTGTTACAGGAAAGCTGAAGGACCACTGCATTAAGTGTGTGAATCAGTGAGCGGATCATATTAAATATAATCATAATTAATTGATTCTCCAGTATTTTCCTTTACCCAAAGCCAGGAACTTTTCAGCGCCACCTCCTCCGTGGATAATGTTATAACTGATCAGTTTTTCAATTGTATCATTTCGCCGAGATCGACTTTGCTTTTCATCCTCTCGGGGTCGATAAAATAAGTACCAGCTGAGCATTGGGTTCAATGTAATAGATTTAAGCCCTGCCCTGAAATAGCTGGCCTTGTGCCAAAACTTTAAACCTAATTTTCGATAGCATTAAAAGTCAATATTATATACTGAGACACACTCGCACTTGACTCATTACTGATCATATTTAAACCAAGTAAAAGTGTCCAGAAGTCAAAAAGTAAATCTCTTAAAAGATACCCTTTCATTTACGAAAAAGTAAGACAAAAGAACAGAACTAAGATACGCCTCTGAGTAGTATGAGATTCGTGATTCTTAAGAATGTCTGCAAATATACTGCATGGTGAAAGACATCTCCTAATGCCATTCAATTAAATTTCTTGCAGTGATAGTGCTAACTTACTAATGTCGTATATTGCATTCTGATAACCCAGCAACCAAGTCCAGAGCTGACATAATATCATTATCGCTATTTTAAGTAAAACTATATTTAGATAACAAAGACATTAAACCTTCATGTGACGTATGCCTGTTGATTAGAGCATTATAAATTTTGCTTTTAAATAAAGATCGTTTAAAATCCATTATGAATATATGTACACATATATGACCGGAAATCTCATGACGATCATATATCAAACTAACCGAAAGTTATCTTAGATAGAGATATTAAAAAAGAAACCATTGCTGTATTTATCAGACTATACTAACTGTATTGACCTTATATCACTGGGTTCAAACTATAATGAGACATTCTTCTGATTATTTTCACTTGCTAGTATTCTCATCCATGGCACCAATATCATTGATTATTGAGCTATTTGGACAAATGAAGCATATTTCTGCAAAAATTGCTGAAAATATATTTTGTTTCTCATATTTGAGATTTTATTTGTATTACTTCTTTTATTGTGTCCAAGAAGAGTAATTTTCATGTAACCATTCAGCCATGAAATAAATAGTTTACAAACATCCTGAGTAGCAGCAGCAGTAGTAGTAGTAGTAGTAGTAGTAGTAGTAGTAGTAGTAGTAGTAGTAGTAGTAGTAGTAGTAGTAGTAGTAGTTATAATGATGTCATTTCTAGGGCACATGGTAGTTTGTCATCCCGGTTTAACTTTATAAAGTATCTTCGCAGGAAAATCATCCTGGTGTCACACAAATTCCAGAATTTCAGTTATTTTCTGCATATGGAACTATATATAAAATTCTAGAAGCAAAGAAATTAACAAGTTTTGAGGGACCCCGCAGTATGTGTGTGGTTTATAAGTTGCATCAAAAAACAGCTGTATATATACTAACAGCAGGAATGGTTGATAAAGAAAGAATAATTGTACTTGAAGTCGAGCAGATAGCACTCTATTATAAATTACAATCTTAGACATGAACAGCATGCGGTAACTACAGCCGAGCAAGATTCCCGATTAATCCGTAACTGAATGAATTTGCACATAAATAATCACCCTGACGCTGAAAAAGTCCTACTACTCCATTACTGAGAAACTATATGCTTTCCATGAAGCACACTTGCTACAAATATTTGGCGTTTTAATGCAATCAAAATAAACAAGTCATAATATCAATGTTTTTTTAACGAAGTAGAACCGGTGACAAATTCATCATTGTATACTACAAGAGCAGCTAAAAAAGAAATGAATTCCTGAAGGTCATAGGTGGAGGTAAAAGACTCGCTTGGAGATTGCAAATATCAGTAAAGTATTTTCTACTTTATACCTGAATTGTGAAAATACCTAACAGCTAACGATCACATTTCGCATTGTGCTGGGAGGACAATTTGTGTGACAGACGATAGGAAGAGGCAGCCGATCTCCAAACAGACTTTATGGTTGGTCATCAAGGACTGCACAAATTGAAAGCTTCAGTCGGAATACAACATGTTTTACATGGCGCTCAAAGGGGTGTATTTAGATTGCGAGGTGTTTTGGTGTACTGAACAATGTGTGCATACATACATACATACATACACACACACACACACACACACA
>NC_068982.1:118728959-118733917 GCF_001194135.2 Octopus bimaculoides
ATGTATGTATGTATGTATGTATGTATGTATATATGTATGTATGCATAAACAACTGAGGAGTGCAACAACAACAAAAAAAACACAACCACATTTCACATGATACATGAACAATGTATCACCTGACCACTTTGCTAACCAAAGAGGTAACTCTTTTTTTACTAACCTATCTAAAAAATATGAAGGCTGCCTAAGCCGGGAGATCCAACAAGCTATCAGTAGCCGTATATGCACACACACACACATCTCCATACAAAATCTCTCTTCTCTGTTACCTCTGAACAACATAACACAAGTACTTAGCACTTAGAAAAATACAAACAACAAAATACCCTTGCTTCCACATTCCCGCTAAACGTACGTTTCATCAACACTTCACTCACTACCCCAAAATTGAAGATCCCATATATAGAGTGTTGGCTTACCGAAACGGTTCACTGCATTCCCTTCGTTATCCTTACAGAAACTCATCCAAAATGACACTCACTTGGATGCCGAGATGAAAATTAAAAATTTCATCGTGTAGATCGCACAAACTCAAATGAAGGAGGGACATCCATTTTGTCCATGACTCCTTTGCAATTGATGCCAGGGACATATTTTACAATGGCTACTGTGAATCCATATCATTATTCAACAAGGTCAACGTCATAACCATTGTTGGTCTCTCCAAGCGCCTCTAAAGTACTTTGAAGAATACCTCATCAAAAGCAAGTTCTTCTTTCAAAAATACCACTCCGATAACATACTGGTGATGAGTGATTTTAATCTCCCTTATGTAAATTGACCTACAAATACTATGGAGTTAGGCAACTGCATTACACGAGATGAAGCAGCCGCAGATTTACGCTTTAATCTCATGGATGAATTTTTGTTGAAACAACTAGTGCTGGAACCAACGAAGCAGAATAAACCACCCTAGCTCCATCCACAGCATTTCAGTTGAAAATATCTCCTCTCAGACCACGACATGATTCTCTGCAACTTTAATTTCCGGCATACCATAAAGCAGCCAAACCCATTCCATTGCACTTAATTAACAACATAAACTTCCACAAAGCGGTCTGGGAAGCAATTAGAAAGGATATATATTTTTTTATCGACTGGTCCTTCACTCTCAGTTTCACTGACATTGAGACAGCATGACAGCACTTTGAGGGAATTGTCACCTATACATGCTCAAAACATGCTCCTACGAAATTCAGAAGCACGAACAACAACAGGCTCCTTAAAAAAGAAAGAAAGAAAAAACACTCATCAGGAGCATCAAAAGACTTAATGTAAAAATCAATTAAAATATTCCAACAAACAGCATCCGCATTCAACAAGACCGAATTGGAGAAAAATTCATCTGACGACCAACACGAAAACCTGCACTGAAAATCAACGAGCGGCAGAGAAAGAGTAACAAAAAAGAAAATGAAACAGAACCCAAAAATCTTCCTTTCATACGCCAATAAGCGTAAAACCGCTATCTCATCTGTTGGTCCACTGATCGATGATAACGGTATTCTGCAACATAATGCTAAAGAAATTGCAGAAGTTCTGCAGAAACAATACTGCTCTGTCTTTAGTGATCCCACAGATACTGATGGAAGGGATGTGAACGAAATTGATCCTCAACATATAATGTTGGACATACTGCTTCACACAAATGAGATCAAATAGTATTCTGCTTTAGGCCATGTAAGATTCCCCGTTAGACTTCTGAAGGAATGTAGACACCAACTTGCAGTCCCTCTAACCAACCTCTGGAGAAATTCTTTAGACTCAGGTTTACACCGAAGCAGCGCTTACCTCAGTCTGTCATTCCGGTTTTCAAACAGCGAAACAGATCCCTCACAGTCAACAATCGCTCAATCTCACTCACCTCCCATATCATCCAAGTGCTTGAAAGGGTGGTGAGATCAAGGATAGATGGCTTCCTGGAGAGCCACAATCTTCTAAATTCAAACCAGCATGACTTTCGCTGCGGCAGGGACTGTCTAACAATGCTCTTACATCACATCGATGATGTCCTTAAAGATTTGAGTTCAAGATCAAACTCTGATGTCATATATCTTGACTCCAGTAAAACGTTCGAAAGTCGACCACAATAACCTACTGTCAAAATTGCCAAATAGTGGTATCCATGGAAAACTACTGCACTGGGTTGTGTATTTCCTGGAGAACAGAACATATTTTGTAATCGGTAGAATCCACTGAAGCCCAGCAAAATTCATCAGTGGTATCCCTCAAGGGACTGTCTTAGGCCTGCTTCTGTTTATAGTCTATATAAACGACATTTCAAGCGTCATCAAACACAACAGCAAAGTGAAATTGTTCACCGATAACTCCAAGGTCCAGAAAATTATCAACGAAAACCCTACTGAATTCTAGTCTGATCTACATGTTGTAAGTCAATGGGCAGACAAAAACAAAATGCGACTACACAACGGAAAATTTGAATTGATCCATTTTGGAATAAAGACTATCCTAAAAGAACTATTTTTCTCTTCCTTCGGGGGAACCACTCACAGCATTTAATACTACCAGACACGTATGAGCAATTGTTGACAACAATCTTAGCTGGAGAGTCCACGTCAACAATAAGATTGATGTAGCTCGAAGGATGAGCTCCCAGGTCCTAAGAACCTTCCGGTCCAGAGAATAAGGTATTGACATTCCTCTTTTCGCCTTCATTGTACGGCCATACCTCGAATACTGCTGTCTACTGTGTTCTCCTCACACAAAACAAAACATTTCGAAAATCAATTCAAGTGAATCACCCCAGAAGTAATTCAAAAAAAAAATTAAGGGCATGACTGACCTCGATTACTTGGACCGCTTTAAAGCATTGAAACTCTATTCTCTCCAGCGCCGCCGTGATAGAAAATATACCACAGGCATTGACCAAAACGACCTCAACATTCATTGAAAGCTAGGATAACGAGCCATATATCTCCTACCCAACTCAGGAACACAACATATGAATACACTGCAACACAATTTCTTTTCCTCAACTGGTCCTGCCCTATTTAAAATTGTCCGAAAACAGATCAAATAGGAAAAGGATCCCATCGCCTTGAAATGGAATCTGGAAAAGTTTTTTCGAGGGATACCAGATAAGCCAAGTATAATTGAATTCAACTCATCCAACAAGAACTCCCTACACGAATGTGCATGATACCACAAGCGTTGACTTAAAAAGAGTGTAGCAAATCCTATCAGGTGGTGCGACTAAATTAGACATGGCCTGGACCAATCTTCGGTCGAAACATATCTAAGTTATCTAAGTTATATACATAAATAAAAACCAAAACTTTATTTGTGCTACAAAACAGTGGTGTACGTCGCAGTTGTCAAGCAGGTCAAATTTATAATTATAAATGTCGAACTAGTGTAGTTACAAGAGTACGTGGAATGTGGTTTTGTTTTGAAATCAGAAAAAACTTTCTCTGTAACTCTATTAGATATGTGTTGCATACGTGTGAGCCTGGTGACATTGCAAACAGTAACATTCTAAACAACTTAAGGTCACTAAGTACTGATGTAATCAGTAGCTGTCTCCAATACAGTGACGCTTATTCACTTACTGGATGTCGTGTTCTAGGTTTTCGTTCATTTATAATTCTTCTTAGAGATATTGGTTATATTATTTTGGCCTCAAGCCAATATTGAAATCAATTTTAATAACTAACTCTTATTTACTAGCAGCTACAATATCTCCATTTACGTTTCATCCTTTAGAATGCAGTCACCGAATCATTGCTAAGTTGACTTCCATTGAATATCTGAATAGGAATCCATTGGTTCATATTTCTCAATCCATCAGTATATATAAGTGTTTTGCATTCCACAGTTATACAGGGAGTGGATTTGTTTAGAATTATTGAACACTCTAATGTGTATATAAATGCATTCTTTGAAATAATTTCTCTAAAAACTTATGTATGAGAGGTCTAAATTGTAATCTTTTTAAATCTTCAATTCTGATGATGAGACCATTAGGAAGTGTTTGCTGTGAATTGCATATACAAATACGCTCTACATTTTAGCTTCTTCAATAGCATTACTTCATTACTCCAGCTATTCGAAGTAACGGTACAAATTATATTGTACAATTTCTCAGATTTCATAATTTGATTTATACCATGTCATCTAGTATCTGAGTCTATTGTGCACGTTACTTAGGCGCTATGCCTTGTTAAAAGAATGCAAGGCTTCACTTAAATCAGAAGATATTCTGATATATTTTTACATTTACTTAGTCTCGCAAATATCAATTGATTGTGCAAATATCAATATTCCTATGTCACCCAGTTGAACTGATGTATATAAAACTTTCCGTGCGTAAATTGATGAAACTATATTGCTTCCTATTTAGCAATGGGGCTAGTGTTAACATTGATGTCATTAAATTTGCTGTAAATCTGATTATGTTTAATGCCTTTCAATTCTAAATTCGTTGATCCTTTTTTCTAGCACCTATGGCTTTTATCGATTTTGCAGAACATTTAGCGGAAGACATACAAAGTACTAACTAGATTTCCATGTATTAGTATGTATTCCATAAACTCAAAAGTTGTTAAATTGGTGAAGCTTAGTCTTACAGGCAAAGGTTCTAAAGTTTGTATTCCGCGAAACAAATCGTCAGAACAAATCACTGTTTATTTCAATACACAAACACACACACACTTACATATATGTGCGCACGTTTGTTTGTATATATGTCTCTCTCTCTCTTTCTCTCTTTCTCATTATCTAACTATATGTGTGTATATAAGTATATAGACAAATATACATATAATCATACACACATACATATATTTATGTATACATACACACAAACGCATATACTGCTATATATTTGTATATACATATATATTATACATATGTGTATGTGTGTGTATAAATATAAATATATATATATATATATATATATATATATATATATCTGTGTATATGTGTGTATGTATATA
>NC_068982.1:118734211-118736360 GCF_001194135.2 Octopus bimaculoides
ATAAACATACATATATATATATGTGTGTGTGTGTGTATGTGTGTGTGTGTGTGTGTGTGTGTTTGTGTGTATATACATATACATATATATAATCACTGCATAATTGAATTACTATTTGAAGTTAGGCGATTCTTTTTATTTTTTTCTCCGTCACACCTTCACTGCTTCTCACCCCTCAACTCCTGTACTAGACGTTATGGCACCACACTGATAAATTAGTATCAGCTAATCTGAAATTTCCGTACAGGACTGGATTCAATTCGACTGTAGAATTCGTGAATAAAGTGCTTAATTTCTAACTACATAAACTGTATGACAGTTTCTTACACCGATGTTGGATACTTCTTCACACTTTGTCACGACGTGAAAGAAAGACGTATTTATTCAGGCATATATTCTCTCATCATCTTGCATCATTTTCCCACGGTAATAATTGATGTCGAGCATTCTAACCAACGTTACATTTCTTAGCATTCCTATCGACATACTGCTGGTCACAACATTCAGTTGAGATCAGTATTCAATAAATTGTCTTACCGAACCATATCATAAAAATTTTGCGTGAATAAAGACTAGCAATATTTGCTTTGGTTGCTTCATATTTTATGATGTTTGTGCCTACGTGGAGAGACTTACATAATAGGCTAATTATATATTGTTATAATGCAATGCAATAGGTCTAACGCATTGGTCTTATTTTCCAGAATATCTTATCGAAGACGAATTTTTTTATGTGCAATCAACCGATCTATTTGCGTCTCCTTGACTGTTCCTGCCTACATTCAGTTGTGACATATTACCGTATTTTAAATTCTAGCAACAATTCCTAGATTTTCATTCCATTCATAGATATATATATATAGACATGAAATTGGAAAATGTATTGAAATTCAATGTATTCAGACGTGACATATATTTAGTAAATATTTTCTTATTAATAATATTTATTTGCCAACTCTATGGCGCAGCAAATCGATACACAGGAAATATTTAAATATCCACATGTGCTAGTTGAATATTTTGTCTCGAGCATATAATGAAAGGAAAAGCTTTATTTTCCGCTCGTTATATCATAAAACAAAGCTACATAGAACAAGAATGATGGAAGGTCGCACCTCCCAATATTGGCCATTATCGATATTTCTTAATGCGTAAGACTTCACGTATGGAATGGATAAACTGATAGTCATCTTAAATAGAAGTACAACATGATGAGCTATGTTGTGTAAATGTATTTCCTGTAAATAATATTTGCAGGCAGTTACTTTAAAATGAGAGAATGTTTAATAGAGCTTGAATAATATGATCACTTCCTTTACAACGCCTATGATTAGGTTCTACAAAATAATGTTCCACAAACTCCTTAAATCTTCTAAAATTTAGAGAACATGTGACGGTACCGCCTTGTCTATACACACGCAATAGCTCGGAATAATGCCTAAATGTCATATGATCGGTATATAACATCAAGACATGCAAATATATAGCAACGAGTTATAGTGTTTCAATGGCCCTCATACATGAATATTTCATAGAATTTACTGTGGCAAAATTTTAATGCGTCAACTAAAAAGTCTAATAAAATTGTCGTTGGTATTTTAGCTGGTGTTTTGTAATCCACCAGCTTCACATATCTCGAAATATTGTATTAGTTGGGCGTTGGTGGAATAAGGATTGTCTTCAAAACTTTTATCCAATGAAGCTTTCATTGGAAGTGTATAATAATTTCTAATGCTAGAATATTATTTGATATTTATGTCGAACCTATTCATAAAATATGAAATTATGTTCATTTCTAAAACTGACTAAACAATTAAAATTTTCACATGTAAGACCTGTCGATTAAGTCTCATAAAACAATTAGTTTGTGCCTAAGTAGTTCTTACTACCATGAAAAAGCTAGGGATAAGGACAAATAGTGATAATGATGATAATAATAATAATAATAATAATAATAATAATAATAATAATAATAATAATAATAATAATAATAATAGTAATAGTAATAATAATAATAACAATAGTAATAATAATAATAATAATAATAATTATTATTATTATTATTATTATTATTATTATTATTATTATTATTACTGTTCAGTAGTTTTATTTTTATAACGTGCTTTCACTTCACTACCGAGCGCAGCTC
>NC_068982.1:118737124-118737650 GCF_001194135.2 Octopus bimaculoides
TATTTGTTAGGTAGATTATTATTATTATCATTATTATTATTATTATTATTATTATTATTATTATTATTATTATTATTATTATTATTATTATTATTATTATTATTATTATTATTATCTTTATTATGGAAAAGATGAAGGCTAAGTCAGTTCTCTCGTTGATACGGTGTATACTTTCAGTGCTGATGTCAGAATGGAGCTGGGACTGAGAAACTGCGCAGTGTTAGTCTTGAAGAGAGGCAAAATCAAATGTATGGACGGGCTAACAATACCGTCGGAGGAGGTTATGAAGAAGATAGAAGAGACGGGCTTAAAGGACTTGGGGATTTGGGAAATGGAAAAATTGCTAGAGAAAGAAATGACAGAAAAGATATGGGGAAATACTTGCGCAGACTGAGACTGATCCTTAAGTCAAAATTAACCGGACGGAATAGGATATTATTATTATTATTATTATTATTATTATTATTATTATTATTATTATTATTATTATTATTATTATTATTATTATTATTATTATTATTATTAT
>NC_068982.1:118738132-118740943 GCF_001194135.2 Octopus bimaculoides
TGTTATTATTATTATTATTATCATCATCATCATCATCATCATCATCATCATCATCATCTTCATCATCATTATCATCATCATCATCATCATTATTATTATTATTATTATTATTATTATTATTATTATTATTATTATTATTATTGTTGTTGTTGTTGTTGTTGTTGTTGTTGTTGTTATTGTTGCTGTTGTTAATAAGTAAGTAAATAAATAAAACAAAAAAATAGGTAAGGAGTTTGGCGAAATGGGCACCTCTAGTGGTAGTTGAACTTGTGGAACTCAATGGGAATTGGGGTTGCGATGACGTCTCTTTGTTTCGGTGTGACATGTGCATCTTCCTTCCTAGCTCCTTATTCGATATACAATGTAGATACGTACGTGTAGCACATATTACGAAGTTACTTTGGCAGCTAAGATTTACAGAACAGATATTCAATGAATTTACTCATTTATATAAATATAACGTTTAAGCTATATTTATATATATTTCACATATTGAGGTTATTACATAGAATTATAAATTTAGCTCCATAGCATCAGGACACATTTGTATATAATTAGAATTCCTTACACGGGAAAAATAATTAAATACGCTGTAGAGATGTCCAATAGGAAATATATAGCTTGGGCTGTTTTGAACGGAAGGTCTGAAAAGAAATAGTCATTTGGTAAAATTCAGATTTTTTTTTTTTGGGGGGGGGGGCTGCTAATATTCAGAAAGTAAATATCTGTAAAAACCTTTCGAAATATGTTAGAAAGAGCGTATCTCTTACACTGTGATGAAGTAGAGCGTATCTCTTACACTGTGATGAAGTAGAATTCTCCTCATATAAAGCCAACGGAACAGTGCAGGAAAAGTGAAGAACGTCAACAGCATCAATGGCAGAAGATACTGATTCTTTATTAGAGGAGCATGCCAGAAATCTAAAGGTGAGATTTTTTCCTCTTGGCCGTATGAGCAAAATCATATTTGGCTCAATTGGTCGAACCCAAGTGGACAGTAAACACTGGGTTTTGATATTCTCGGAGTATGGTCATTCGTTTTCATAGACTTTATACTTCCACTTTTCTACCCCAAACTTTCTGTAATACATCTTCCCTATCCTTATACATGTCTTTCTTCTTTCGTTTCGCAACATTTGTCGTTTTGTATTTACTTTTCTTATGTATGCATGTATCGATGTCAGTTTTCCTAATTATAGTTTTTTCGATAAGAAAATCGTTTTTTCACTTTCGAAAAACTGTGCGTTTTTACAATCGTTTTAGTTATACTCAAATATTTTAGTTAAATCTAAATATCTCCATTACATTTTAAATTTGATCATATTTATGCACTCTAAGGACATGATTTCGCAGAAGCATTACGATATCAGACAATTAACCTGAAACTCTAAATACCTTTTAAATTCTAAATAACTGTTGCTTTACGTTATGAAGTATATAATTAAACAGATATCTGGTTCATACTTAAAGAATCCAGATAAATTTTCGTTCTATTTCTTAGGAGAAACAGATTACTATTCAGATTCAATTTTACATGCTTGCAATATAACGCTACAATAATTATTATTATGCAGAGGTTATCAATCCATTATAATATGCGAGATCGAAATCAAAATTACAGAACCCATATGCTAACGTACATTAATACAGCACAAGGCCATTTGTGGTCCAGAAATTTCATATGAGGCGGTGGCTAACACCTGAAAACGGATGGCAGTAAACAGAAATTGCTTAAGTGGAGTGTTGAGTAACGGGGGACCATCTAAATTTCTTACGTTATTCTCAACTGACTTCACGTACATGCACTTGTTAAGCCTTCTAGATTTAGTATTCAATATTAAAACATTTCTAAAAGTCAAATCATATCCGATATTCATTGCGGATATTCGAAGTATGAACTATACTCCTCACTCCAACTATGTTGTAATAATCAATGAAATAGATTTGCTGCCAGCTGCAAGAAAATAGTTCCCAACATGTGTTAATTATTTTCAGGACCAATATCAGGTTATACGAATTTCGTCGAATAAACAGCGGAATAATGTCTACAATCACACAATTTCATCTTAACAAGCTCATATATTAAATTAATGTGCAAATCCTAACTACAGCATTAATAAGTACTGTTGTAGGTAGTTCTAGTCTGAAAAAGTCCGACGGCGAATAACTTTCAATCAAATATAAAATGATATAAAATAAACGACAATATAGTATTTTTTAAAAGCACATATAATTGTATTTGCACCTAATCTAATGAAATTATGCTCACTTAATGCATCATCTCAGACAGAATTCCCAACGGGTTGATATATATATATATATATATATAATAGGTACATGTATATATATAAATACATATACAAACACATGCATACACACAGAGATACACACACATACGCATACGCACACGTACACATACACACACAAGCACGCACGCACACACACACACACACACACACACACACACACACACATATATATATATATATATATATATATATATGTATATATATTTATACATGCCAATACATATTTTATTTTATTTCAAGTTCATGAAAGAACAAACAACCTAGTAGCAAATTTGATATTTTTTGCTCACACATGTTACTTTAGAGAATGCAAAATTTGTGAATATTTTCGCATGGTTTATTATACTTCATTAGTACGATTCATATACATATATATGTGTATGTATTCACGTGCATATATTTAAAATACATATATGTATGTATGTATGTATGTATGTATGTATAAATATATTATATATATATACGATATATAGGTACACACACACACACACACACACACACA
>NC_068982.1:118741932-118747447 GCF_001194135.2 Octopus bimaculoides
ACATTTTTATCTGGCGAACATACTAGTTCACAATATTAGAATGCAAATAAAGATAACTGCCTATATATAAAATACTGTTTCATTTACTGTACACGAAGGCCAAAAAATTGAAGGCTTTACATATATATATATATATATATATCATTCATCATGGCAGATCGCTACCCACTACACCTTCTTTTTTTCTCTCCTTGTTTCTCTTTTTGTTTCTTTCTGTGTTCCTATCTGTGGAGGAACGTAGGCTCGAAACGTTAAAGACTTTTTCACTTCCCGATCGTTATACTAATACATCTGTTTGTTTTTTACACCACCTGTCTTCACCTCTTTTTTTGTGAATTCTCCCGGTATATATATACATATATGTGTGTGTGTGTGTGTGTGTGTGTGTGTGTGTGTGTGTGTGTGTGTGTGTGTGTGTGTGTGTGTGTGTGTGTGTGTATGTGTGTATGTGTGTGTGTATGGGTGTGTGTGTGTGTGTGCGTGCGTGTGTGTGCGTGTGTATACTCATCCAGAGAGTTCAGATAAAATTGCTTCTAATCCCGTTTTGCAATTGCTATATAGACTATAGTTACTGAGCTCAGGCTCACTTACCACCTAAAACTACTACTTGAACTGCAGTTAAAGCAAAGCAGTGCTGCAGCTGCCTAGTAGTGACAGCCTATAAATAGTTTATTATTCAACGGGTACTGTGCAGTAGAAGCATTGAACAGATATTTACATATAATCGCAGAGCTTTTTCAATAGATTTATGAAAATAGCGTGGGACATATAAATAAAGGAGTAAGGAGTTGTTCAGATTGTGTCATACACCTGTTTCAAGAATAGATGCGCATTTGGTAAATTTCTTAGCGGAAGAATATAGGCTTTCCTTATAATAGCGGCTATTTCATCTTCAGGAAGGAAAAATGAGGCTGATCCTTATTATTTTTTGCGGTAGTTAGCGGATCTGTCGTGGTACGGAATGTGTTAGTGGATCTGTCGTGGTAAGGAATAGAAAGTTATTTGGGTCTAATAAGGAGTGGAAGGGAACGATAGTATCATAAATGTATGAAGTAGAGAGAGACTAACATTTATAGCTAGTGATACATAGACATATAGAAGTGAAGAGTTAGAAGATGATATGGGTACATATATTCATACATACGCACATACGTATATACATACATACATACATATATACAAACAAACGCATAAACGCACACATACACATTTTATATGTAATGAATAGGGTATACAGAAATGGGAAGGGGAGGTTCAATGATAAGATAAGATGAAGACCCCATGTATAATGGCAAAGACCTTACTTACAATGGTGATGTCCAGTGTGATGATTTATGAGAAATATAAGTGGCGAGGGAAAGAGTTTGAGAGATGTAAACAAAATACAGAAAGTAACCATACCGTAGCAATTTGGCGTTGCTTTTCAAGCACTGACTTTGGAAATAGAGGAGTTATAGTATGTATCCGGAGGAAAGGCAAACGAGTAGAGATTTAAATGCGGTCAGTGTTAACACCAATCAGTTTCTGTCGTAATGTGCAGTAAGATGAAAGAATTCAGATAAAATGATATATGACATAATAAAATGATATAAAGTAAATTTATTTACTTAATTTAACTTATATTTAATTTAAATAAGTAACATAAATTGTAAATTGCGTGAAGAATGTAAATGGAATAGGTAATCGGCATAGAATTTAAGTAACGTATAACTTGTTAAAAGACATGAAATAAAAGTAAACAAAATAAGATAAACTGAGTATATTAATTTCATTTAATTTAAAGAAGTTCAATAGGATAGATGAGTTTATACAGTGTTTCTGGTTTGTTCAAATGAGAGTAATATGTGAAAGAATTATATAGAAAGACTCATATTACTGTATTTAGATTGCAGGAAGTTATGAATACAAGTGTATTCGTGTTGTTTATTTAATAATTGTACCGTGTTATGCAATAATACCGTTGTGTGTGTACGTGTCTGTGTTTGTGTGCGTGTGTATGTGTGTGTGTGTGTGTGTGTATGTGTGCGCACGCGCGCATACATATACATCTATAGCTGTAGGAGTGACACTGCAGGACTGGGTTTGCTTTTCATTCACGTTGTTCCGGGTTCAGTCCCATTGTGTGTTACCTTGCACGTCTTCTATTGTAGCCCCAGCCACCAAAGCCTTATTGGCAGATTTGGTAGAGCAAAGAAAAATGAAGACCGTCGAAGTGATATAAATATATGTGATAGTGTGTGTGTTTGTGAGTGAGTATTTGTGTGTGTGTGAGGGCACATGGCTTAGTGGCTACTCTGTTGCACTTACGAAGTAACGATCATGATTTCAGTTCAAACATTACGCATCAAAGCACCAAGGTAAACAAAACGTAACACCACACCACCAAGCACTACCGTATATATCAACTCACACCTCTAGAAACAATGGGGCATACAATGCTGTTGCACAAAATCTTCTTGTGATGACTAGGGATCCAAAAATGAGCAACACTCTGAAAACACATACATTCATCACATACAAAAAGCAACACAAATCGCTGAAACGACATTTGACAAATGCGAAGATTTACACAGCAATCACGAAGCCAATGGTTAAAAAATGTGAACGCCCAAACTGTGGTATATGCCCCAACATGATGGAAGGCTCAGCATTCCTAATTCAAACAAGGAGAGATGTTCACAATTAGAACCAACTTCACTTGTGGTTGTGAGAATCTAATTTATGTTATAACTTATTCAGGTTGTGGACATAACTACATAAGATAGACAAGTATAGCGTAGGCGGAGAACAACACTGCATAAGGAACAGATAGGTTCCTTACAGTACAGACTGAAGACACAGAAAGATCTACAGGTAATATCCAACCAAACATCGCAGTTTTCGCCATCTACCAGCCCAAAGAAACAATTTCTGTACAAGAACATTTGAATAAAGTACATTTATCGAAAAATACAGAACGCGACTCAATATGGCCTCAGTATATATTTTAATGCATGTTCACATATTTATCACTGTGCATACTTCATCGACTAAAATCCTCTGAGGAAAATGCGAAATTACAATCATTTCAAAGTCATGATTAGTGAAAGCGAAACTGGTCGACAAAAACAGTACTCTGTTATTAATAAAGTATATTTTAAAACATATTTAGATATATATTGTATACAAAATAAACTGTGTGCATGTTCTTTCTTTTATTTTAATCTAGCAGAAAGACTGCCCTCCGGGTGGTTTCCTGCTAACCCCTTGATAATATTTTCACATTTCCAATTCTAATAATTTTTATATTTTACGTATAATTATTTATTTGTATAATGGTGCTCATTTTCTTAGTAAATATTGCTTTCATTAATTTATCATAGTCATAATCTCTATTTTTAAAACAAATATCATGGTAGTCCAACAATATGGGGAGAAGTAGTTTATCAAGTTTTACTTTCTCATCAAATTCAGCATCCTATCTGTAAGCTTTGCAGTGTGTGTGTGTGTGAGAGAGAGAGAGAGAGAGCGAGTGAGATGTTGGGAGAGAGAACATTGCAAACAATGAATGAAATAAACATGCAATGAAGCAATCGTATAAAAAAGGGCATTACAATAGATGTAAACGCCCCCGATTTTGTTGCCTCATGATATTCAGAAAAATGGTTACTTTTAACTAAATTTTCGACAAATACCGCTCAGATGTTGTGGCTTCAGATTATATAGGAACTTTGGACGAAGAATTTTTCTGAGGGGTTGGAAAGAGGAGTTTCGGAAAATTCACACGATCTGACTTTTATCCGTCATAAATTTCGGGAACATGGGTATATTTTAATGAAAATTTATAGAAATCCCTTTCAAATGGCATACATTACGAACATAAAGAAATTTGTGGGAACAGTTTTTCGGGGATTACCCATATTTTTTAAGCCATGGCCACCAAAATGATAGCGTTATGATGGGGAGGGGAATATTTGTATGAATAAGTTTTGAAAACTCTTTTTGTTGATACAACCCCTCCCTCATCATCCCACTTTAGACCTATTTTGGAAATTATTTTGCGCTTCAAAACCATAGGATTTTTTTTTAATTGTTATTATTTTTAGAAGGGAAAGTGAGGGCCGTTTTGCTATTGTTTCTAGCATATCCAAGGCAACACTGCTTGTTTCTTTATCACTCTCACGTGTATTGATGTTTTTCAATAATTGTCCCCCATAAATACATCCATATGCTATTATAAAGGAACCTTTGAGAAATTATGAATTTTCTGCAACTTCACTCCCTGCATCCGATTGTTTCTCTTTAGAAATTAAAATATTGGAGAACCTGAGAAGGTCATTGCTGGCATTTATCTACAGTGATATAAAAAAAATTACGGAGATGTACTTACATATTTAAGTCACTAGATCTGAGATCGTGTGCGGCAACAAAAACAATTGCAGTATGGAAGAAGTTTGTAAGCCATTCAAGAAAACACGAAAACTGTTAGTTTCACGGCAATACTTAAATATAGAGATCCAATGCATCTACGAAACGTTATGAAGGCGAAGGTTAGTTTTTAGGGTTAGTTTTAGGGTTAGTTAGAGCTAGGGTTAGCTTTAGGGTTAGTTGGAGTTAGGGTTAGCTTTAGGGTTAGTTAGGGTTAAGGTTAGAGTGTCATTACACGTCCGTAACACCTGTATTTAAGTAGTACCATTAAGAGGCCTTTGTATTTAAGTATTACCAAATTCACTTTAACATTAAAATTTCATTTGTGTCAAAATATTTTCGTGGCTTTGAAACCGCGACCTGTTCACTGACAAAACTTCATAAAAGTGATGCAGCACGAAGTTTTGTCAGTGAGCGCGCGCACACACACATTCATTGCTTTTCCTTTGTATGTATGTGTAAATGTGTGTGTGCACGAGAGTGTCATTATTGAAGTCGCTCGTGCAACTTGCTTGTGTATACATTGGCATAGCGGTATAGAATGTTTGGAAACAACGAATAATATGCTAGTTTCGAGTACTAGTCGGTAACTTTTTTCTCCTCGTCTTCCAAATTTCTAGGACCTTCCAACTTTCTAGGATCTTCTCACAGCTATCCTGCGTTCAAAAATTACATGGGTGTCTTAAAAATAATGTTTTACATCACGTATACATTAATAAAATAAACTGTTGCTTTTCGAAGTAGTGAATTAAAACTTAAAAGACAAAGTGAGAGACTTTGCAAATGAAAATAGCATACTCTGCAGTGAATGCAAGGAATAGTTAAATCAGTGATGAATTGGACGCAGTGAATGAAATGAATATTTAAATTTGTGAGAAATTGGAGTTTAAGAAAATCCAATAAACTTCAGAATTTGAATTATAGGAAATTTCTGAGAACATGAATTTATAAAAATATTTTCAGTCAGTCAACCCTTTAATAATTGCCTTCTCTATTATAGCATAGATGTATATATATTTTGCAGTACAACTCACCACGTGAGGATAGTCGAAATTTCCCTCCCATTCTCTTACTATATACATATATATATTTATATATATATATATAT
>NC_068982.1:118748029-118748431 GCF_001194135.2 Octopus bimaculoides
ATATACATGTATTTGCATATATATGTGTGTACATGAACACCATAAATCACGTCGTTAATACATTATTAATTATCAGTGCATCGATCTGGAATTTCCCCTATACTTGACATGTGACATCGATCGAAATGCAAATACGAGACTAAGTACATAAACCTAAAAATTTAGCAAAATATTATACGGTGTTTATCTTACTAACACACATATATCCGTCACATATAACAAATATGTAGTAATAAAAATATCAATAGAAAGATAATTGTTACATATAGATGCTTATTTGTACATACAACATACGTACATGCATACATAAATACTAACATACATTCTTCTGTGTTTGTGCGTGTGTGTGAATCGAAAGACACACACACACACACACACACACACATATATGTATATATATAT
>NC_068982.1:118749578-118750242 GCF_001194135.2 Octopus bimaculoides
AATTTATGTTGGAGCGAAAGTTGATACAGCATAGATAGCAGAGGTACATATATTCCATATTGCGATGGAATTTTTGCTTGTTTACTTGAAGAATGGCCAAGTCAAGTGAAAAGTGAGCGGTAATTAGGTCAAGTCATGAAGACAGAATGTGAAAAGGGATAGAGGAGAGATAGAGGCGGAGGATGGTAGCGATATATTTATGGTCAGTTGGTCTTAACAGGGTAGAGGGGATGAGGATATAGAGTGAAGGAGGAATGGGGGGATGAGGTTAAAAGGTCTAGTGAGTAGGAAGGAATGCGTGTGTGTAGTATATGGGTGGTGGGGGTATGAGTGATAAACCAAGGACAGAGTTAAAGGGAAGGGATGGGTGGGAAAGGTAGTTAGTAGTATCATATTTTAGGATGCTACCAAGCCTATTTATAGACGGTGGAAAGGGATTGAAAGAAGTGACATAGGCTGTATGCGTAGGTGGTGTTCTTGTGAATTTGAGAATAGAAGAAATAGATTTCGTGGTATATGTGTGGTGAGATGATCGAAAGGAAATAATCCTATTCAAAAGATGGTGAAAGATGGATGCTTTTGCCAGGTTGAATAGGTTGCCTGTGGGGGGTTGTGTGATTATGTTGCGTGATCGTTTCTGCAATTTTGCTTGTGATAGAACCTA
>NC_068982.1:118752415-118753876 GCF_001194135.2 Octopus bimaculoides
ATATATATATACAATATATACATGTTTCCGTGAGTTTGGCATGTGTTGCATGGGCGTGTGTTCGTAAATATATAGCATGCCGTACGTTGGTTTAAATATATAGAATTATACGAAGTAAAACGGATAGAATATTGAATTAGTACTTCTACTGTATTTCTTCCTTTAGGATTTTTAAAACGAGTAAAGAAAATAAACAGGAGAAATATAAATAGAGAACTTTCATAAATATTTTGAAATATATTTATTTATGGAAATTGTGTTGCCAAAATATTGCAAGAAAATATGACACACCTGCATTAATTATAGCTCTTTTGCCCACCTGTTTCACAAACGTCTTGACAAGAATCAATTGTCTTGCTTTATAGTTCAATAGTTGGCTTGAATGTATCAGGTGAATTTCTATGTGAGCAGATGGGCATATTGTCCATATTGTATTATGCGTAAAACAACTGAACAATTTAAATTTTGACATGATTTATAAAGGTTTTCCTCAAACCAAACAAAAATTGCAAGACTAAACATAATAGAATATATTTATGAATACACATAATTATAGGTTGCCAGATTCCATTTCTTCTTCAGTCCTTTGAAAAATCGCACTGTGAAGCATAGGTGAACGTTTCATGAAGCTTCAGCAACTTACAATATATAACTACGTCGGTACCTATGTATATTCATTACGGATATGAATTAGTTATTAAGAGGAAAAAAATCTCTAGCAGGAACTCATGATTAAATAATGTTTTTTTTTTTTAATTGATTCACTATTTATAATAACCAAAAGCTGTATATTCCAAACTCCCGAGACGTTTCTAGAAATAATTACATAAAACGCTACCAATATATATTTTTGTGAAAGAATTCAATTAGATATTGCTGCATTTTTGTTTAAAAGTATATGAATGCTATTTAGCGATTTTGTCAGCTTAAATCTTGTTTAGGGGAAACCGTTTAAAGTTGAATAGTTAAATATTCATAGATGTATTTTGTTTGTCGCTATTACATTGAGGTGAATGGAAGTTATTTATTACTACTTTAACCATTTCTACTATAGAGAGATGTATTAAAACGTAATTGAAGATGGTTTTTATGTAATTATTTATTTAATAAATTTTATTATGTATCTCGCTATCATTAAAAGGCGCCTCTTTCAGAAATTTATTACTGAGAATACTGAGAATTTTATAGATATAGAAGTAATTGAAAAACATAATAAATAATGCATTATTAATTCTAAATTTAGGTCAGTTCATTTCACTTACCTGAACAAAACATGTCTACTTTATATCTAAAATGAGGATACCGTGTAAATCAGTCTCAGTAGCAGTTACAGTAAGGAGCTTAAGAAATTTAACTAGATATATAGAAGGTTCAATTATATGTATCATTTCATACAGACATGCATATACACGCACGCGCACACACACGCGCACACACACACGCACACACACAGATATATAT
>NC_068982.1:118755428-118756018 GCF_001194135.2 Octopus bimaculoides
ATATAATACATGAACAATTGGAGCTTGTACGAAACGTACGTACTGCTGTAACCTATTGAATTTTTGTTGCTTTTCTACAAATTTTATTCACCAAATCTCTTGATTTTGTTTTTGGTTTTTACCCTACCAAATTCTGGTGCCTCAAACATTTTAAGTACCACATTTAATCTTTTGATTAAATTTATATTATTGTGTGTGTGTGTGTGTGTGTGTGTGTGTGTGTGTGTGCGCGTGTGAGTGTGTATGCGCGCGCGCGTGTGTGTCGTTTTTAGAATCCGGAAAATGAGTAGTGCACCCTATGTTTTTACTGGAGAAGGCCGGATTATGGGGTTACCCTGGGTTTCCCGTCCATTAAGGGTTTCACATTATAGCGTATCATCAGATCCCAAGACCTTTCTTAGGGGAACACAAAAAAAGATGTGGATATATATATATATATATAAGCTTTAAAAGGAAATGTATTTTATAAAATCATTTTAGCATATTCTACCTTGACTTTTTTCCATATATAGGGATAATTCACAAAAACAAAAAAAAAACAGACGATGAAGACAGGTGATGTAGACAACAAACAGATGTATTAGTATAAC
>NC_068982.1:118756028-118766642 GCF_001194135.2 Octopus bimaculoides
AGAGAGAGAGAGAGAGAGAGAGAGAGAGAGAGAGAGAGAGAGAGAGAGAGAGAGAGAGATAGCTATTGTATCTTCTGTTAAGAACATAGTGGAGTACGGTATAATGTTCATCCACATTCATATTTACCCTGTGCTATCCAGCAGTAGTATTTTACGTACTTCTAGGATTGTGTTTGAGTATCTGTCGTGTGTAAATATATAATTTTTTCAATTATATGTGTGTGTTTCTCTTGCGTTGTGGAAGGATCAATAGAAATGTACTCAATGAAGTCCAGTGAGAGATATCCTTTAATGGACACAGTATGATGATATGAAAATGTGAGGTGCTAATATTTTCTTCTTGTGGCGCTACTAGGCACATTATAAAAACCGGCCTAGCCACGTGCCACCACAGCGACAAACTATTAGTGGCTCTCATCTTTATATCTTTCTACATCTACTGTGCATATTAAATTCTATATATATAATTAGGAAATTGTGGGAGGAGAGAAAGGGTGTATGAAAGCCACAAGGTAATGGTGTGGCTTAATAAATTTGCACTCTCTAAGTTTGTATTCAATGTTCACCCTCTCGATCGTCAAGCTATCTTTTTCTCTTTCTTTCTAACTCTCTCCCTCTGTACACATTCATACTTCACTAGCAACAGCTGTTCCCTGTGGATATATAGGATTTGAAAGTGGATGCGCAATGGCCCAGTGGTTAGGGCAGCGGGCTCGTGGTCATAGGATCGTGGTTTCGATTCCCACACCGAGCGTTGTGAGTGTTTATTGAGCGAAAACACCTAAAGCTCCACGAGGCTCCGGCAGGGGATGGTGGCGAACCCTGCTGTACTCTTTTGCCACAACTTTCTCTCACTATTTCTTCCTGTTTCTGTTGTGCCTGTAATTCAAAGGGTCAGCCTTGTCACCCTGTGTCACGCTGAATATCCCCGAGAACTACGTTAACAGTACACGTGTCTGTGGAGTGCTCAGCCACTTGCATGTGAGAGTTGGTCAAAATTCTTTGCAATATTACCTTCATATTTCTACTTTCTTATTTCATATTCCACTGGCAGCCATTTTAATTTTTTCTTCGGTTAAATGAGCCACTTGTATCTGCTGAGTTTAATATAATTAATTGTTAGAAGCAATTATAATTGTTGTTGTTATATATTTTCTAAACACCGATAACTTGTAAATTTACATCATATGTCGTTGAGTTTTCAAGCATGTTTTAAATTTCGTTTTGTTAATATTAAAATACTCTCGAGTAGCCTAGGGTTTACAAACATTTAACCTCCTCTGCATAGATGAGAATCCAATATTATTGTCTGTCATTTATAGGCATCGTACAAACATTTAATTAGAATGTCAACAAGTTTGACAATTTTCAAGGTAGGTTTGGTGGTGAGCAACCATGGATGGTATGCTCTCTATAACCTTGAAGCTATCGCTATCTCTCAAACTGTTATTCGCTACGTACAGATGATGGACTTGCACAGACACTTTGCAAAGAGTTGTGGTACCGGCTTTAATCCATCTACAGATAATTCTTACATAGTACTAATAACTTTTATCTGCGAACAACAGTAACACCGTTGTGCAAATTAGAAAGGATGTGATGTCATGACAATACTGTATTTAGAAAAGACGGTTAGAATAATACCGTAAAATAGCAACAACCATGAAAGCTGACACAATATAACCAACAGCAATAAAAATATTACATTCGCTATTTTAAGAAAGAAATATTTCTAGACCCTCTCAGGCAAATGAATGAGCAGCAGAACAACAAGAAACAAAAATAAAACTGACAAACCAATAACACTAATAGCTGCAAATACTAGTAAATAAAACATGTCAAGTAACAAATATAAAATAAGAAATGGAAAACGTTAGAAATAAAAGAGAGGGGAAGCTAGATATTAAATTGGTTACGTTTAGAAAGTTATCCTATCCACACTCTAGTTATACAATTTGTTCTCGACCTTGTCAACCAAAAGAAGCACCATAATTGACCTTTCCTAACTAAAATGAGCGTTTTTTAGACTCATAATAACGAGAGCTGTTCGATACGCTCAAGAGTAGTAGTAGTAGCTGCAGCAGTAGTGACAGCAACTGTTTCCGAAAAGTACATCTTGCAAAATCGCATAAATGTTATCAGCGCAGTGAACGGGTAGAAATTCTGTGGAATATTATTGGCTACAATATAAGTCACCGACTGTTTTTATCTTAATTTTTTTTTACCTCCGTGATTAACAGACTATGATGCGAAATTTTCCTCATTAACCCCTTGTCCGTGAACTTCACCAACGAAATCACACCCATATTTTACCATTATCAACATGAACATCATTATTATATTTCTCTACATCGTTAACTGTATCACCTTAGCCATTATCATCAACAGCTGTATCACCATTATCATACACATGAAATTCTTTACCATGACCTCCACGACGACCACCATCATCATCATTACCGGTTTTTCTACCTCATCGTCCACAACAACATATTTTCTTCATTAGAGTCACAATACGAACGACCAGCTACAATAATACTGCGCTGGAAACATATATAATTATCATAACCATTGGAGATATTCGTGTGGCAATATCTCTATTGGATTTGTTTTTAGGTTACTTCTTTTTCCGAACACCACTAGCTTTCGTGTGTAATGTCCATTAGTACTTATAATTTATTCCTTTTATATGTAGTAAAAAATTTCAAATAAAATTATTCCACAATCATTCTTCCCGTATCTTCGACAATATACTCACTAATGTTTTATCGCTGAGATGATATTGTTTCTTCCTGTTTTTGTCTTTCCATTTTTATGGCTCATATCTGAATCCCCACCCCGAACTAGCTTAGTTACTTCAGTTGCTCCTCTACAGCATATGCGTCTGAAGGTTTAGGAACACATACACATGCACGAGCGCACACATTCAAACTTGCACGTATGCATACATAATTACACAAATACAAATTTATGCTGACAAGTAGGTGTAAACATGTTGAATGTTCAAATCAGTCAATAACATCTACATTAATTTACTATATCATGTTAACACTTTTCAGTTTTACATTGTATTTTAATCATCTTCGCATAGAATTGTTCTCCTCTATTCTCATCCTTTTTAGTGTGTTTCATGTCCAACAAATTAGATATTGATTTCTTAAGTAAACATGTCAATTTATTTACTGCGTTTACTTATTCATTTTGTTGTTATTGTTTATCACAAAGTGAACACTGATTGCTATCCATTTTGGGGATACTTTCATAACGGCATACATGCATACTTTCATAATGGCATAAAGGCTGTGCCTATAATATTTAGTATTCTTTCGAAGACAAGCGACGGAGCTCGTGGGTGATCCAAGGAATGATACGATTTAGTGCTCTTAGCAAAAAGTGTGCGTATAATAAAATCATAGACACGGAAGTGGGTTGGAGTGATTCTGAGGATGACTAAATTGCGAGAGACAATAGAGTAAAATAATTTGGGAATTTGATGGCATGGATCAAATAAGTTTATAACCACTGGATGTTGCACAAAGTTAAGTTAAAATTCAAGGAAGGCATTTCTCCAGCAGTGGAGAGCTAGGCATGCTTCAATGCTTAAAGAAAAGAATAAAGTTAATAATAAAAGGCCGTTTTAAAAATGCTATAAATAAAATGTTTACTGGGAAATCTCTCTAGAAGCCTAGAAGGACAAATATTTTTCACTAATATGTTTGCATAAAGATGAAGGCTCATTGGCAATATATCGGAATGACATTTTTAGGCAGTATAATGAAAAGAGTTCTCTTCGCATCAAATGAAGAGTTTTTCGTTTGAAGTCCACAACTAAGAATATAATGCACAATAATCATACGAATATATCTTAATCAATAATGGATAAACTTAGTATTTCACATTAGATAAGGCTAACATCTATTTTAGTGCTTCGTAAATCATGTATTCTAAACATATATTACTAAATAAAGACCAAAAAGCTATCATTCGTGTTCATATTTGCATATATACGTCAATGTACCTGTAGTTTGTGTATAGATGCACTCAGAGAAACACATACAGAAAAGAAAACTCACACACACACACACACTCTCTCTCCGTCTCTCTCTCTCTCTCTCTCTCTCTCTCTCTCTCTCTCTCTCTCTCTCTCTCTCTCTCTCTCTCTCTCTCTCTCTCCCTCTTTCTGTCTCTCTCACACACACACACACACACATGCAACCAATGTGAAGTTATGACATTTTTACGAGCTGAGTCAACGGCTGTAAGATTGCGCTACTTAATAAGCAATATAAGATTTAATAGCAAAAATCAATAAACAAATATTTGAAATTTTATGTCAGGATGATTTATTAATAATTTTATTTCAGATAATTCCCACGCATAATACCTTATATATCGAAATATATTTTGTAAATTCTTAAAGTACAATATACGTAAAAATGTGAATGCGAAAGGCTATAATCACTAATGCGATACTAAATAGATTTGTACTAAATGTACATATCCTACTACGATACATCCTATCCGTTGACTTTGGAATTATATGTTGTATTAATGGAAGCAAGTAACACGATATATGTGGATCGTATAAGTATAATGTAGAAGGAATGTTATTTCAACAAGCCGTTTGTAACGACATAGCTTGGTCCATTATGTTTGAGTTTGTTGATTGCTTGCTATAATTACATTTTGTCGGAGCAACAAATGAAATGTCACAGAAATGTTGACCCATTTTCGACGTGGAATTTCTGCAAAGATGTGCAAATTGTGCGAAATGATTTAATAGTTGTTAAACACAGAATGCAGCCTTCTTGAAAATAAAGCTTCAAATTGGTATAAGTCTTGAACTAATTACTTATGTACCATTACGTTTCCTATTCTTGTTCTAATTCCAAATGTACCCTTAATTTTGTTGCACCTGCTAGAGCTTTGAAAATACATAATACTGCCATATATATTGATGTATCTGTCATTGTATATGGCAGTATGTATAGTAGAGGTGACGGTCAAAATGCACCATGAACACTCTATATTGCCTTGTACTAATGCCTAGCGTAGGAACTTATACATTTGTGGTGAAAATGGAGATAATAGATTAGTATACAGAAAATAAACAATTATTGTATGCAAATTATTAGCCCCAGTTGTTTGAAGATATTGGATTTGTCGTATATATATAACAGATTGGCTACATATTTTACTGGGATAGGTCAAGTAATAATGCATACACATTTGTTGAGTGTCAAATAAATCTTGAAAATCGATTCTGTTTATCATTTTTTTTTCGATCTGTGGAGAAATAATTTGCCCTGTTTGTATGTCTTCTACGTTGGTTACATATACATTATCACAGAAGTCATCATGAATTTCGAAGATAGTTGAATGTAAGCTGGTCTAGTAAACTGGGGAAAGGTCTGCTCCGTATTCAAATGTGACTCTCGTTTCAAATTTGAGCCATTTGCCTACGCTTCAACATCAATTGTTCTGAAACACAACTAATAACACAGCAGACTAGAAAGGTTTATGTTGTTAGGCTTGAATACACACATACATACACACATACAACCATATATAGTTAAGTATGCATTTACATATGAATTTATAAGCTTATATGTATGTAAGTATGTATTTAACTGCATGTAATACTTATATAAACATCTATCTATAACAATATGGACACCTGTGGTTGCTTTATAAATCTAGATTAAATCATCAACGAATACATATATCTCAAAGTTAGTTTCGGAATTGCTGGCATCAAGTTTGAATTTTAAAAAAAGTTATTTCATTGTAGAATCTAAGTGATGTCTTTTTATAACGGATGAAATAAACATTACAACTTTCTTTCAGGGCAGCTTATTGCTCTATATTCGCCAACAATGAGAGCTACATGCTGTTTTTAGACCTCCAAGCTTTTCATTGATTTTTCACAAATAGTCTTGAAAGAGTTTGTCTACAAACCAATTCAAATGACTTGATCTCAATTGATGAATCTATCACTATATAGGAAATGTACTACATAAGTTTTAGATCTCAGTAAAGATTAGGTATCAAGTACATAGAAGTATGATTTTAAATTAAATTGCTGAACTCCATGCTTTGAACCTTTGGGATAATAAATCCAAATATGACCACTGGTTACAGGAAGAGAGGTTATCTTTATGAAAGATGGGTAAGTGAGGAAACATAATTTATTACGGAATTTCTGGTTGACAGAAAAAAACATCATCCTACCACCATTATAAGTAAAAAGATTATTTTAATGAAGTAGTTTAGCAAACGACTTGGAAAAACAATGCGTCATATTTTTATAGGACATTCACTTGAGTGAGCGCATAAAAACATAAATCACTAATTTCTGATACCCTCAGATAATAATCTTTAAAACAATTACCTTCGTTTCATAGATTTTGCGATGAACAGTCAGAATTAGTCCGTGTTCTATCTGTTAAGCGTTTTCTTGTCGATCATCAAGCTGAAAATTATTTCTAATTAATTCATGGCGTGTTCTCCAAGTTTAATGGACTTGACTGCAACATGAACACGAAGTTTCATAGTGTCTTCTTAGAATGCTTCGAAGACAATATTTGGTCTTTATACAAAGAGCGGAGAATTGAATTCATCAGCGTACGAAAGAGAAACAACTGGATTAGGACTTTAAGGAAGGTGTAAAGTACACAGGATCCAATATTATAGGTAGATCTTCGATTGGATTCTTCTGGAATATCTCAAAATAGAAATTCGGACTAAAGAAGCTTCTTACGCGCTAAGTGAATAATAATTTTATAGTTTGTAATTTTAATTAGAATTAGTACAGTTCCTAATGTATTTAACGATGTATTGCTGAAATCACCTGATTTAGTTCCTTGTAGCCGTATTAATAGAATGCAGTATATTAATATTATTGATATTGTTGCAGTGTGAAATTGATCATTAACTAGCTAGAGACGATTAGGTAAAAGGAATGTCGGCTTTGGAAGTGACTCGTGAAATAGACGCAATATTCCTGTATTCTGTATTTTTCACTTGTCTATTCCAAAACCCATCAAACCTCTTTGTATGTCTTTGTCTTTCGTTAAAGATCTGGTTGATGAGAGATTTGGGCTGTTATTTCAAAGTTTTTGCCGCTGTTTGAAGATGCCTTATTTCATTTAAACACGACATTAATGCTTTTGGAAAAAGTCTAATTACCGCAATTTTTTAGATTACGTGACGAATGTATCGTTGGCCATATCTTCTATATTGTAAACAGATTTCCGTCGGTTGCAGCAATGAGTTTTCAGTCGTTTATGCAAGGGCGCTGCCTAACATTGAATTAGTTTATAAAAAGCTTAATTTTCCATGAAGCCGTATACCCTTGGAAATTACGTGATGGGTGTTTCAATTTCAGACTCATACTGATTGCCTATTTTCTTTCACAAGGATAGGTTCCAACAGATACAATGCTAGAAAATGCTTTCCCAAAATAACTATCAGCAGGAGCAATCCAGAAACATCAGAGCTTCGAGCGAGTTGCTAAACTACTTGCTGCTGTCAAATATTATTGGTAGAATCTTTAAAATCAAGCTTGACGCTTGTACTCAGAATATAAATATCTTCTACGAAGCAAATACAGTATTTTTTCTAAATTATAACGTTGTAAGGTCAAACAGCGTATGTGTTAATTTTGCCTTTTATGCACCCGGTGTCGATAAGATAAACCACAATACAGAGCTGCTATTTGGCGGAATTCTAGTACGTTGGTAGTATGTCGACCACAACACAATGCTCATCTTGTTTAGTCTAGTTTCTTCTGTGTCTGCTTTCAATGTGCACAGCATATTGCCATTGACTTGAACAACATCCAAATATAGAAATGATTGACCGGGTTTCAGCGACAAAGGTAAATTTTAACATAACATCTTTAGGCAAGATGTTAAAATATACATGTTAATTGCTTTTGTCGCATAAACAGAGCAGATATCTGAACACCAGAAATACTCTACTATCTTGTTAACCTACTCTTGATGATTTATGTGTGTTACAAGTAAAAGTGTCTTAGCAAAGCATTAGAAACAAATTAGAAGTGATAGTGTGAATATTATGCGGTTGTATGATTTAATATTTTGAACCTACCTTCCATGATTTAAATATGCTATCTATACTGTGACTAAAATATGGGCACCAACGTTAACTTATAAAGCCGTCCAACATTGGCCCACATCTCTAGATATGGGCACAGGCTTTGAAATTATTGACTTATATTGTTTAACTGTCCGCATTATTCTATTCATTCAAAACTCAAACAAAACATATCTTTTTATATATTATATATTGTTCGACATATGTTTGTATGTCTTACGTTGTGCCAAATTTTATTGAAGTGGAATTCATTAAATTAAACCATATGCAATCATTCACTTCGGTCTTATTTCTTGTTTAGGAATCATAAGATTTATCATACATCAACAGGTCTAATTAGAAAGTGGTATACACAGTTTGTTTATTCAAAAGTTATTTCCCATTGACCATTAATCATGAACTTGACAATAGGGAAACAACTTTTCAGAAATGCTGAGAATAACCAGATGTAAGTAGAGCGAATGCTGGACTTCAAATAGCTTGTTCAGACCAGACGAGCATTAGGATTTCAAATTATGTTTATGGATAGATGCTCCAAAATTTTGTGCATTTTACTCAATACAGGATTTACAATAAGATCGAGTATGCGACGAACCTACAGTTACCATCACAAGCAGTTTTACGTGAAGATTATTTACAATGAATAACAATTTAAGTAATGCTGCAAGCGGGATATGAAAATCTATTTGTTAAATATTTACTTTACCATGTTTTAACAAGAAGTTGATATCAGTTCCTCTTACGCTACAAACTATATATATATCTACACACACACACACACACACACACACACACACACACACACACACACACACACACACACACACACACACACACACACACACACACACACACACACACACACACACAGACACACAGAGGAACAAACACACGCACACATAACATCACTCCCCTCATGCAGCCCGTACAAAAATTATCCTCATTGTTGCTATAGAGCAACAAATACATATTTCATATCCTGTACTCAATCATGATGGGATTAAGTCTCATTTAGAACTCCTATGCCTAAATGCACGAAATTTGTGCAACAAAGTGCACCTTTTCGACTCCTACATGAAGCGTATTGAGCACGATTTCATCGCAGTCACAGAATCTGTGTTGGTGCTTTTAGCATAGCTGGTTACAACTTGTTTTGCGAAGACCGTTCTTATAGTCGTAGAGGTGGCGTGATGATCTACATTCGGTCAAACATTTCTGCAATTCCTTGTGATGATCTGAACAAATCGCAACACGAGGTACTCTTTGGCTAACTAGTCATAAACGTGTCAACACTGATACCTGGAGTTGTCTATCGCCGACTAAATTACCATCAACACACACAAATTTTTGAAATACCCAGGGACGCATCTAGGAAAACAGCCACTTATTTTTTTCATTGCTGGTGATATCAATTACCCTGAAATTGATTGGAAAGCTTCTCGTTGACGGCAAAATGCAGACGATTTCCTCGGTGTAGTACTGGATTCAAACTAGTCCCAAGTAGTCACTTTCCACACAAGACGTAATAATACTGTGGACCTGTTCTTTACCACCACTCTTGAAGCTGTCATTAGTGTTACAACCAAAGAACCTCTAGGCGACTCCGATCATGCTATGATCATTGCCAATATGTCCCTTATAGTCATAAACAAAAAGCACCAAGACCTAAAAATCAATCGCTTTAAAAAGCAGACTGGAACTACTACTGTAATGCGTTACAACGCCCAAACCGGCTTCAGTTTCACGATTCTCCTTTGGGAGGAAAAAGCCCCGCCTTTACATACTCCCTCAACAATGCCAGTCTCAAGAAGGCTGCTAGTGAATGTCATCTGGGTATTATTGTAAACAGCGATCTCCGTTGGATAAACCACATCTCTAAGATTGTAGGTGTCCTAGCATCACTCACTAAGACCTTTGTAAACCGCTCTCCAGCTATCTGTTTAAAATTGTATTCGACAATAGTACTTTCGCACTTTTCATACCCATTCTGGAACCCCTACCTTGCACAGCATATGGATCTCCTGGAAACTGTTCAGCAACATGGAACAAAATGAATACCCACCGTCAGGAATCTATCATACTCTGAACGTTTAGCATTTGACTTGGTAGACACCACAAGATTATCAACGATCTTCCCAACAACCTTGCACACCGTTTTGAATTCCATATGTCAAACACTCGTGGACATGCTTACAAAATCCCACAAACAACACAGAACCCATGATTTTCGGAAACAATTTTTCACACTTAGAATTGTTCATGCATGGAATAAACTACCCGTATCAGTCGTTAGCTGTCGGAACACTACATCCTTCAAAACTTCCATGCCTCTTGAAATCCTCCAATACTACACCTGATAGCATTTTTTCTTTCTCATTTGCAGCGCACCTGAGCACTATATACAACAAATTCTTTCATACCACACACACACACATACACACGCACATTCTCTCTCTCTCTCTCTCTCTCTCTCTCTCTCTCTCTCTCTCTCTCTCT
>NC_068982.1:118766782-118769435 GCF_001194135.2 Octopus bimaculoides
ATATATATATATATTGTATAAATATATAAGTATGTATGTGTATAGATAGATAGATAGATAGATAGATAGATAGATAGATAGATAGATAGATAGATACAAGCTTGTGTATGTGTTCGAGTGTATGCTTATGCGTTAACGTTGAATTACTTGAGTTCATACTTTCAGGTCTCTGCTCTAGCAACGTATATAATTATGCATTCTTAACTCTGTCATCTTCCAGACTTCAGGAATATTTCTTTCGGGAGATTTAATGCCTTCAGATGACACATTCCAAACTTTACCAACATTGCATTTCGTTTTTATTTCTTTGATCTGGAAGAAGCGGCTATCCGTATGTTCAGTTTAGGTTCTCCGAGATTGCTCAGAATTGATCAATCATCACTCCTCTTAAACAGTTACAAGTTGATAACTGCCGAAGAAAGTATGTACCGGTAGGAAATTCCAGAGAACCAATAATGTGTAGTACATGGACTTGTTATAATATTCAGTACAGTTCCTGATGGTTTAAATATATCATAATTCACTATACTTAGTGATACATGTGAGTGTGTAGAGTCTGAATTGAGTTCATTCGAGGCCATTAATTTCCGAGTGAAACGGTACCCCGTAATAGTAGTAAAAACATCAAAGAGGGAAACAAGGTATACGCGGGAAGGAAGTTGAATGTTAATAACGCACGAAAAATATATTGTAATCCATACACTCTAATGTTTTCCTATCTATAATGATTTTGTACACGGTGAAGATTTGAAATTATATGCGTCATATACAGTGACTCTTAGTCAGTGTTCGGGCATGTTGCCACTGATCACAAAAAACGTTTTTTGACAGTTCGTTTTTATGAAAGAGCTATAGCTTTGGATCTAGCGAACAAAAAGACTGAGTCTTTTTCATCAGGAATTTTATGAAACGCTCTCATTCTTATACTTTTCTGGAAACACTGACAGTGGAAAATCAGTGTTACCATTTCATAGAAAATTAGTTACTACGACTAACAATGATATTCTTGGAAAAATTCGGAAGCCGATACGAATAAACTGTTTATTTATGTAGAGCATTTGAATGTAGGGAAGCATGTGCCACTTCAACCAAGGCCTCTTCAACAAATTCACTAGAACGCCTGGAAATGATGTGTGTGTAGCTGAAGTGCCTTTCTACCCTCTTGAAAATTTCTTGAATTTTAGGTGTAAAATATTTACTATGAGCAGTTTAATTGATAATCGTTTCCAATTTTTTTAGGAGACTTTTCTCAAAGAAAGAAATTAACATCATTAGGATAGATGTGTTACATTATTTAAAATACCACAGAAACTTCATTACAACCCGCCACATTGCATTGGTGCAAGACGTAATGACGGGGTAGTACGATTCACTTTTATTTTTCCGAGGGTAGTTTACTTTCATGAGAAAGATGATAGCAATTAATTCACGAGATGAGATCTAACAGGAAAAACGGCTGATACAGAGAGTAGAACGTCCCTAACAATAGACATATTGGCAAGTTTTATCCTATAGAGACCCTTATCGTTGCCAGCTTCAATTATTTCTATTTCCACGTCGAGATTTGGCGTGGAACGACATTCAAATTTTAGCTTTCATTAAGAAGATGGACGGAAATAAGCAACTCTGAAAAAGTTTTATATAAATTATTCACGTTACAGTGTATTGTATGGTATTATACTCCTATATGAGATTTTTGAAAGGACATAGAAACTTCTTTTTTTTTCTGATGTGTTTGTTGTGGGGAGACTTTTAGATCTGTTTTCGAGTGTTTTATTTTTTTAGTGTTTTCCGCTTTTATTATTAATGACATTTATTTATATTTTCCTATTTCCTATTATTTCATACAAACAATATAATAATAATGATGATGATATTGATGATGATGATGATGATGATGATGATGATGATGACAATTAAATACATAAATAAATGAAAAACTAATCTTCGATTGGTAGATCACAATACTATTTTATTTATGTTAATGCACGATTGTTACTACGTAGATTTTGTAACCATTTTGTAGTTGATTTTCATATTACCGTCGGATGTTAACGTAGCTTACGATTTGATTTGTAAGGTAGTATGGAGTAGCGGACATAGAATGAATACTACTACACAAAGATACTTAGGAAATATATTTAACTGTTGAATATATAGAGAGCACATAGCACTGGATGTATATGTGTGTATATGTGTGTAGTGTGTGTAGTGTGTGCGTGTGCAGTGTTTGAAGTGGTGCACAGATATTGCTATTTCTTTAAAAGATGGGGAAAGAGAGAAAGAAAAACAAAGGCGGGAGAGAAAAAATAGACACAGAGGTTCCGGGACAATAAAGAAAGAGGGGAAAATAATAAACGATGAGGAAATGATAGCTAGCTAGATAGATAAATAGCTAGATAGATAGATCAATCTGTCGATTTTCTCCACGTTTTCACTTTTCTTTCTCTCTTTCCCCCTTCGTCCCAAGAAGCAAAAATATTTTTTCTCTTCTAAACAAAGCAAAAGACATCCGATTGATATAAATGAACAACAAAAGTTCTGTTTTTATCATTTTGATTTTGTTTTGACGCGGATGAAAGAGCTAATACAAAATTATCTAAAATTCTAACTGCCTCCTTTTTCTCAATATATATATATATATATATATATA
>NC_068982.1:118769522-118773953 GCF_001194135.2 Octopus bimaculoides
ATAAATGAATGTATGTATGTACGTATGTATGTATCATTCAACTACGGTAGTAGATCTCAATAACTTTTTTTTTTTTAAAAGAAAAAAAAAAATTTTTTTTACCTTCAGTGACGGAAGAAAGCATGAAGACTTTCATAGTTTTGATCCCATGCAACAGATTTTGTATAAAATAGTTTGAGCTAAAATATCATGAAAATATATATAACTAATGCAAAATTTGAGATTTAAGTATAATTAAAATTTAAATATTAAGAATTGTTAGATTTTAATTTACAAAGTAAAATTATCATTCAAAAATGTGCCATCATTTTGTTAAAATATTGACACTAAAATACTTTAAAAATGAGAGCTTAGAAGTGACAGTATAGCTAATGATTTATGTAAAGTAGAACAGTATATATGGAAGGTAAATTCTTGATGTAAAAAATAGGCATTGGGTCAAGACTAAAAATGTGAAGACTTGAAAATGATTTAAGCAATAACTCAAAACATTTTACTGTAAAGTTGTTGTTATAGGTAGATTTTAGTGTAACATATAAGTAATTTTTGTATTATACTATTTATTGTACTAACTAATTATGTACTACTATTATTTTTATAACCTATTTTAAAATTTCCGATTATTAATTAATAATTTAAAACATGAATTTGTTTAAAGTGCAAAAGATATTCTAATTGAGTTATTTTTTTTTATAGAAGTAACAAGTAATAACAAATAAAAATAATGACTTGTAATAACATTTTTAGTTTCTTCAGAAGCTAATATGTTTTAAATCTAAATATTTTATATGAAATTTTATCCTTTGCTGTAATATTTTAATTAAAAAATATCTTGCTCTCTACTTTACCTGACAATACATGTTCAGGACAGTAATAACTTGTCCTGTACTTTTCCAAGTTTCTAATCTTAAGAATATTATTTCTCTTGCTCGCATTTTTCCATGCAATACATATACAGGGTGGGTGACAATTAAGCAAATAATAAAAGTTGTTAATGAAATCAATATTCCTTTTACAAATTTATTGAAATCAACGATACATGTTCTTTACTACATGAGAAAATGAAGGTAAATCTTCATATTTCAACGTAACCAACGGTGGCGGCAACCAGGTTCCTCAAACGGTCAGGGATGGAATGAACAACCTTCTGAAGGACGTCGTCTGGGATATCACTGAGAACCTCCTGAATCCGTGTCTTCAAGTCCTCCAGTGCGTGAGGCTTTATCTTGTACACCTCTTCATTTGTATAACCCCATAGTTAAAAATCACATGGAGTGAGATATTGGCTTCTCGGAGTTCTGGAATTCTGCGTTCACAGTCTTACGGTTTTAGTTCCTTCACATAATGGGGTTTCCACGGACGAAAATTTAATTCTTTATGCAACACCGTACTTTCATGAGCTGCTTGACGAGTTGATTTTAGTGGGCTGCAGTTAAACATTTACTGCACCTTTGCAACATTCTTCGCTGATCGGGATGAATTTAAGTGGTCACATCTTGCATAGTTCACAGAACCCGTGGTCAACAGCTTCGCATGAAAACTTTGTATTGTCTCCGGGAGTAGTGTTGTATGCTTAACTTTCCATGCACGCCATCATCTCTGAACCAAAAACATCTGAATTCCACACTTCAAAGCGCGCTGCTATTTTAGTTTGCTTCTGAACACTCAAGCGGCCGGCCATCTGGAAAATAAGAAATAAGAAGCAAAATAATAAAAGCTAAAAAAATACCCATTAGTATTGTCTGTTTAAAAATGTTTTCGTCATGACTTCAGTGATACTAAAAATTCTATAATGTCTAATGCCTAATTACTTTCCACCCACTCTCTATATTTGTTTCTTTAAGGTTTTATATCAAAGTTAGATAAGCAAAATTTTAAGCACTATTTGTTAATGAGCATATTTTGTAAACGTGATATCTGGTGCTATTTTAAAAGTGAGCCCATTGCGTGGCACCTTCGGAAAGTGTTTTCTACTACAGCCTTTGGCCGATGTTGCTTTGTTTACGTCCCCATAACTTTGCAGGGAAAAGAACCGATAGAAAAAGTAGCAGTCTTTAAAAATAACTGCTGGCGTCAATTCATTAGACTAAATTTTTAAGGCGCTGCCCCAGCATGGCTGCAGTTTAATAACAGTAACAATAAAAGAAAAAATCTAAAATATGAGGCAACACTTTGGAAGACCAGTAAAAACACTCTCATACCACTTTGTATTCCTCGGTGCTTATTCTACAAGTCATTATTCTAATAATCATTGTTATTATTAAGGTGGTGAGCTGGCTGAATTATTAGTAAGTCGGGTAAAATGGATTCCGTCCGTCATTTTGTTCTGAGTTTAAATTCCACTGAGGTCGACTTCACCTTTAATCCTTTCGCGGGCGATAGCATAAGTTCGAGTTGAACACTGGGGTCGATGTAATCGACTACTCCCCTCCCCACAAATTTGAGTCATTGTACTTCCAGTAGAAAGGGTTGTCATTATAATTATTAGGAAGGCGGCGAATTGGCAGAATCGTTAGCACGACGGGCGAAATGCTTACCGGTATTTTGTCCGTCTTTACGTTCTGAGTTCAAATTCCTCCGAGGTCGACTTTACCTTTCATCTTTTTTGGATGAACAAAATAAGCACCAGTTGAGGACTTGGGTCTTGTCCCCTCTCCCTTATATCAAAATTTGTAAACATTATTATTATCGGGAAGGCGGTAATGTGTCAGAGCCGTTAGCACGTCGTGCAAAATGCTTATCACATAGAGCAGTAGGCTCGATGTAATTGACTTACTCTTCCCCACAAACTGCTGGCCATGCGCCAAAGTTTGGAACTATTATTTAAGGCAGTGAGCTGGAAGAGTCATTAGAACGCCGGAGAAAATGCTTAGTGGAATTTCTTCCGTCTTTACCTTCTAAATTCAAATTCCGCCGCGGTCGACTATGCCTTTCATTCTTGCAGCGTCAATAAACTAAGTGCCAGTTGCGCACTGCGGTCGATATTATCGACTAGCTTCCTCCCGAAAATTTCAGGCCATGTGCCTATACTAGAAAGGACGACGACTACTACTACTACTACTACTACTAAAAAAATTTCGATACCATCAATACTACCAAGATACATTTGTCAAAGTCGAGCATTACTACTCAGAGAAAGTTTTCAAAGCACATTAGCTTATATAATAACATGTACGGTAGTCAAAAGAAATATTCTATATTCGAACAAATTTAACAATTTTTTCAACAGTTTTTCCTTCGATGTCACGTTTAATTGTCTCGCATATTCTCTCACTAGGGACACTTTATGCAAAATATTTCTGTTGCATAATCTCAATTGAGTTACTAGACATTGTATCGGAATATAACAGTGGTGATAATTTCACCGCCATAGCAATATCATTTACGAATATTTAATGATAGAAAGAATGTTCGACTGGTAGTAGTTCAACATTTAGCTGGGTATGTATATATCAATTACACTATCTACAGTGAAAACATGTTTTATATGTTTATCTTCATTGAAGCGGTGACATAATTCATTCGCTAGATAGAGAATTATGGTTATAATCTACTGGTTTCAGTGCTTATAATGCATGTATGTAGCACTTCTAGTGAAATTACAATGGATTCTGAAATTAGTCGGTCAGTTTGCAATAAGTGTGCGACGATTCTATCTCAATAAGTGTGCATCTATTCTACCTCAATAAGAGCGCGACTATTATATCTATATATAACCTTATATCTAAACTCATACATACTGACATGAGACAAGATACGTTGGATATGTCAAAACATATGCATATATCACGACTTGAATTCATTCATTGATGGGTTTGCTTGTTCCGGGAAGCTGTACGAGCTACATGAAATTCATGGTGTAGGGCAAATCATGGATTTACTATAGGTGTGGTTGAAAGAAGCACTTAAATTACTTTTCTTTTAAAGAAATTGAAAACGTGATGGACGTAATGTAGCAAAAAGCAGTAATATCTCACATCCTTGGCATCATCATCTCAAAATAAGATCATCATTATTTTAATAACACCGTCGTATAATTTACCACAGGTGTTGAGAAAATCTACACCACTGTGGATCCCAGTAAAAATAATGAACAGATGACCGAAGATGAAAAACTAGTCAAAATTGAATATAAAATTGAATATCTGGAGTAGGAGATAAAAGAAAAAAAAACGTGTGAGGGATAAACTTTGCTCAAACATCAACATAGTTAACAAAATATATTAGGGAGAAGAGGAAATTAGAGGATTATAGTAAAAAGCGTACGTGAAGAATTTGAAACAGAATATCTGCAAGTGTACGAAAACAGGGTTCCAATTGTATGAATGATAACAAACTGGTTCTGTGTTCAATATTCAAAATATGAAGCGTTTTACCAGTCTGTTTCATAGATTTCCCTCACTCTCTCTCATATATATATATATATATATA
>NC_068982.1:118774918-118777540 GCF_001194135.2 Octopus bimaculoides
AATAGGTAGATAGATGTACATATATTATATATATTTATATGTATACATACACACACACAAACGAGCGTCTAGTAACACAATCTGTATCACGTCCTCACGTTGTTTTTTGTCTTTTTCCTTTTTTGAACTTATATACATACATATACTTACCGTTAACAAAAGTTGGAATGCGTGGTATTCAGTGAATGAAAACTGAATTAAATATTACAAAACGTGTACGTTTTATAATATTTAATGCATGTTTCATTTATATATACACACAAGGTCTGGTCAATATTTTCCGGATTGTTGTCATAGTATCGAAGCTAAAACACGCTGAGTAAAGCTGCTGGGTAAAGTCCGACCTTGGTCACTGCTGTGCATGTGCACTAAGTTTTAACGTTCTAGCTCCACTTCCGCTGATTACAGCAGTGCTTCGAAGCAACGTGTGTTACGTGTGATCGTCGCATTGACCATGCAAGAGAAAGTTGTCATAGTGATACCTGTTCAGTGGCCTACGCAAAGTTTCAAAAACTGTATGGATAGGAGTGTATGAGATGCGTATCTGCCAAGTTTGTGCTAAACCTGCTTTCAGATGACCAAAAAAATACTCGAGTTCTAATTGCGCAAAATCTCCTTGTTAGTGGCGAGAACGATGAAGACTTTTTCAAAACTTTACGTAGGACTCTGAGCATGTATCGCCACGCTTTTGGCAAAATTTGATGCAGATTCTCTGCTCAACATTCTCTGTCATGTGCAATTCGGCGAGCAGATGCTATACACATTACTTCAAAGCACTACTGCAAACAGCGGAAGTGAGCTGGAACGTTGAATCGTAGTGCGCATGCACAGCAGAGATCAAGGTCAACATTTGCCCAGCAGATTTTGTCTGCGTGCTTCAGCTTTGTTACTATAGCAACAGTCCAGAAACTTATTGATCAGATCACGTATATATATATATAATATTTGCGTAATATATGTATATAGCAAGAGCAAGAGCAACAGCAGCAGCACTAGCAACAGCAGCAACACTATCAGCAGCAGCAGCAGCAGTAATAGTAGAAGTAGTAGTAGTAGTATTTTCATTCTTTGCGTGTACATTACTGGGGTTATTCACTTTTTGAAGATATTCAAATATACTTCGCAAAATGTTCATAAGATACACAATTCATACACTGCACTCTAGTTTATATGAAAAATCATAACGTACTGTAGTTACAGAAGCGCGCAAACTCGCCACACACACACACACACACAACAGGCACATGCACACATCTGCATTTGTGAATGTGTGCGTGTGTGTTGATCTATATTTAAGTTTGAATAAATTACTACCCAATTTTGTGAATGATTAAAATGATGAAATTTGAAAATAAAAAGTTTGTCACGCTCTATTATTATTCTAATTTTAATTATGTATATCTATGCTATATTTACCTTAGATCCAAAGATTCACAACTTCCGTAAGAGAAATTATATTTGGCGGGATGTAATCTTCATATCTCTATGCTATATTGCATATTTTGAAAGGCAAAATGGCATCATTTGCATATGTTATGCTGATAAAGATCACTGGATGTTTTCGTGAACGTCATTATTTTTACTTTAGCACAAACTTAAAGAATTAGTTATACAAATTTTGAATCTTATATGCTGCATATTGCCGAAAATGTGTTTACGTTAATTGGGAGATGGATTTTATAATGCAGCAGTGAAAGCAAAACATTTCCAGCAGATTCACTACCAAAATACATATGGACAGAATAACATAAAGTAGAACATGTCTTCCTAATTCAACAAGTATCACTTTAAGTTGTACATATAGTTAATAAGAAATATCATAAAAGGTGCGAGCTTTACTGTACCGGGAGAAGTACCTAGCGGCATTTCTTCCGACTTTACGTAGTGCGTTGAAATCCCACCGGGGATGGCTTTGGTTTTTATCCTTTCGGGGTCAATGAAATAAGTTAAAGTTGAACAGTAAGGGTCGATTAAATCGACTTATCTCTTCCTCCCAAATTTGAAACCAATAATAAATATTATATACTGAAGACGGTCTGCGTATGCACATGCATGTGAACGAAACGATCCAGTTCACGTATATACATGTAGGCGCTACAAATCGGTGTTATTCATTATTACAAGCAGTGAAAGCGCTTTTGAATTGAACGTTTCATCAATTAAACATCTCTATGCTGTTATTTGTACTTTAGCACAGGTTGGTCCAGGCGAACTTAGCCGTAATATGATTAACATTGGATATAAATATAAGTCTTCTAGATCATTGTACTTCGGAAATGATTTCGTTTAGTTGCATTGTATAAAGTAATCTCTTCCCAATCCAAATCCTTCCCAAAGATTAAATCTTGCCAATCATCTTTACAAATTAATTATTTCGTTAAAAAACAGATATGATATTCAACATCTTTTGTTCAGACTACTCGCCGGCACTTATAATGGATTAAGTGCGTTTGTACCAATATACATTTGCACAATATTCACGTACCAGTGTATATGTTCGGCAGTCGTTCTACTAAGGCCCATCGTATAAGTTCGTGCATCTGCATTATATATATATATGTGTGTGTGTGTGTGTGTGTGTATGTGTGTGTGTGTGCGTGTGTATGTGTGTGTGTATGTGTA
>NC_068982.1:118777550-118779660 GCF_001194135.2 Octopus bimaculoides
GTTGTGAGTGTTTGTTTATTGAGCGAAAACACCTAAAGCTCCACGAGGCTCCGACAGAGGATGGTGGCGAACCCTGCTCTACTCCTTCATCACAACTTTCTCTCACTCTTTCTTCCTGTTTCTGTTGCACCTGTATTTCAAAGGGCCAGCCTTGTCACACTGTGTCACGCTGAATATCCCCGAGAACTACGTAAAGAGTACACGTGTCTGTGGAGTGCTCAATCACTTGCACGTTAATTTCACGAGCCGGCTGTTCCGTTGATCAGATCAACTGGAACCCTCGACGTCGCAAGCGACAAAGTGCCAAGAATATATATATACATGCATGTATTATGTATGTATGTATGTATATATTTATGTGTGTGTGAGTGTACTCGTATATGCACCTAACGTCCGCAGATGCAAACATCAAGTAAGCCAAAAAATATATATATATGCAATTTAAGATATCTAGATGTAGAATAACCAGATTTTCAGTTTCTCCTTTCTGACTACTTTTTGTTTTACTAAATAACAATATCTCACTGTTTTCTTTGCAGGTGAGTACCTTACAATTCTACTAAAAAAATTCGTAAGTACAAATATATTTTTGATAATATTTACTTCCATGGAATTCATTTGGAAAACATATGTAATTATCATTCTACACATCCGTTTTAAGTAATGCCCGGAATTATGTCTTCCAAGAGTAGAAGAAGAAAATATAAATATGTGTGCGTTTGTGTGTGTGTACCAATTTGAGTGGCAAAATACAGAAAATATAGGAGAATATAATTGTCTAACAGGATGGACATTTCGACTCAAGGCAGAATTAAAAGCATACTTTTATGCAGCTTTATTTGTTTTATCGTTTGTTACATTGTTTATATTTTATTTACATTTTGTCTGAAACATGCATATACATGAGTATCTTTTACAATGGATGCGTACGAACGTAGGTATATATGTACGTATGTATGTATGTGCGTATGTGTGCATGTCTCTATTTATAACATATATATATATATATATATATATATATGCGTGCCCTTGATCAATGTTTTTCGACAATGAAGTTGCAGTTGTTCCATTAACGAAAGTATCTGCTCCTCAATTAATACTTACATAGTTGAATAGTAACATCGACGTATTTTGTATGCACGAGGCAATACAGTTTATATATACATACAATCAAACCTACGGTTTATCTGACAGATTCTATTACATACTTTTAGTCACAATGTTAGTGGACTCAAACGGAGTTAAATCTGAGTCCACTTTAATCACTACCAACCATATTCCAATTGCATTCCCTTTTGCCTCGCATGCCATCCACCCCCACTTATTTTTATCTCGCATTCACATCCTCCCCATTGAATTTTATGCTTTCATTACACATTTAATGATAACATACGTATAACAACTCCTTCATTCCACAAATATACTTTCCATATTTTCCCACATCCACACTTCTTTGCCTGTTTCAAAATACGCATACATTCGTATACGTGCACAGACGTCAAATCCATTTTCCCTCTTTAACGCCCTCTACCCCATAGAGTCACTTTCCTACTTAGCCCCTAAACACCCACTAGAGTGTTTCTCAATCGTTTTTGGCTTATTCACACACTTTTTTCTTCTTTTCTTCTTCCTTTCTCCTGATGAAGCACTTGTGTACAAAGCACTACCCGCCCACAGAAACATACATGCATACACATATGCATATATTTGTTTATATGCTAAACGTGAGGGTTACGGGCCTGTCAATTATGTATGTGGTGGAGGGGTCTATGTAGAAATTATTTCTTGAAGAATTGTTGAGATAATAATGTGTAGACTTTTTAAACTGAGATGAGATACTCCGATATTTTTTTTGTTTATGGCGAGGATAGGGTTTCTGTTAGTACTCACTACTAATATGTCATAAGTACTAGTATGTCATAAGTGTCTGTATATTGTATTTTTGTATTTGCTGTCCTTTTGGTTGTAAAATAAACGGATTAATCAAAAGAATACAGTGTCTGCAAGTTGCTGGGTACCTCATATTCCCCTCCATTTTCTTATTACTATATATATATATATATATACATACATACATATATATATATATATATATATATATATATATATA
>NC_068982.1:118780332-118781001 GCF_001194135.2 Octopus bimaculoides
TGTGTGTGTGTGTGTGTGTGTGTGTGTGTATGTGTGTATGTATGAATGTATGTATATATATACACACATTTATATGTATAATGTATATATTTAAATAATTCGGGAAAACGAATTTCCAAATCAATCAGGTAAATCCCTTTAGCATTACATGATACTGCATTTCGTACAGTGGAATCTTGCTTATTTTATCTACAAATATGCAAAATATATAATAGAGATCAATAATAATTCAGTTTGGGGGATTAATAGTGATTCGGGAATTCTATTTCAGAGAATACAAAAAAATAACCTAATGAGTATATCTGAAGGTAAACTCGTGGTATCTATTTGCACATCACGAAATGATATTTCAAAGGATATAACCAGTATACCAGCAGAGTATAAAATATACTTCCTTAATCATCTCCTACTTAAGTTAAAATTAAAATTATCAATTATATATATATATATATAAGCTCATCCCACCACACCCCAACACATTCCTACTCTACCTTCCCACTCCACCCCATCCAATTCCTTACACCCACCACCCACCTCTACCCACAGACCCCTACCTCTACCCCACACTCCACCCATGCCTTCCCCACCTCCCAACACCCTCACATCACACCACACCAATACCCTCGCATCACACCACGCACACCACACCAATACCCTCGCATCACACCA
>NC_068982.1:118781547-118783003 GCF_001194135.2 Octopus bimaculoides
ATATATATACAGATATAGGGCAGGGAATCGTCAATTAGTAATAGAATTAATAATTAACAATTTGTAGTTTGGAATCAGTAGTTCTTTGACTGCTATTTCTAAATTTTCAGTATGTTGGAGAAGCAACTCAAGCTAATCCCTGTATATTTATGATATATATATATATTAAAAATTATAGATTATAGCTTATGCATTATAAAGATGAATTAATATACAAATATCAAAATTATATAGACAAGTGTATAATGTGGAATACAAAATATACGATATAAAATATAAGATATAACTTCAGATATACTCAGTAGACTATTTTTTCTTTATTTGAATTATCTGAAATAAAAATACCCGTATATCTATTAATGCCCAAAACTGAATTATATAATATATATATACACGCTCACACCTCACACAAACATATACATATGCTTGCATAGCTATTATAATCATATATAAATTGTATGTTTGTATGTATGTGCGGTGTGTGTGCGCGCGCGTAGTGTGTGTCTATGCTAGCATGTGTGTATGTGAATATTATCCTGGAAAATGACAACCGTAGATGTATACTATTACATATTTAAAAGTCGTAAATATCATGTTATATTTAATTTTCTTTATTATTTAATACCAATGCGTAGTGTATTGTGTCAAAACAATAATTGAAGCATCAACAAGCTCGCTATTGACACACTTGTTTTTCATTGAAAGAATATAACATAAATGTTGAGAAACACTATGATGTTAATCTTAACAAACTGAAGAATTGGCAAACAGGCGAGCTATTATGAGATCGCTTTCTCGGCTGAATTAAAGCAACACGTCTCCAGATATATTGCTGAACCTCTTTAAAATAGATCACATTAGAGGAAATATATCAGGAGTGAAGTTGGTTTCAACAATTAATACAACGGCTGAATTGTTGAAAAATGCGGAAGAGATAAGCACACTTTCAAAACCTGGAGCATCAAATGACATACTTTATCAAAGTTTAATCACTGTTACCACTTGCAGCAAACAAAAGTAAAAAAATGATTTACTTGTTCATAATTACATTTAAACATGAGTTAAAAGTAATCTAATTACAAGATACGCACTACAATGATCGACTGAATAAAATCGCATACATACATTCATGTATGCATACATACATACATACATACATACATACATACATACATACATACATACATGCATGCATGTATACTTAAATACATACAGGAGATGGCGCATTCTAGATCATACACACAAGATGGCGCCGTCAACATCAGATGGGCAAGCTTGGAGAACCGTTTAAAATTTTTTGGGAACATTTACTCCAACATTTATGCCAATTCCTCCAGCTCAAATCAGCAAGTGGCGTATTTCTTCAGTTATAAATTTGAGTAACACGCTTTACTTACCGACGTAGCGTTATTTAGACCTAAGTTTAAATATATATATATATATATATATATATATA
>NC_068982.1:118783175-118789500 GCF_001194135.2 Octopus bimaculoides
CCGTGAAACAAGTTCGGCAACAAGCACCCCACTTTTTTTTTTTTTTATGGCTTGTTCTTGTGGTGTAAATCGATTTTTTCAAAAGACTGAAAACTGGATAAAACCTGCCAGAACTGATCGAAAATAATGTAAACAAACCACTTCCACCATCATTAAATTCTAACCAAATGTAACGGATTTAACAGGGACAACTGTAATATATTCAATTTAGAAAAATCCTGAACTTGAGTGCACTGAGTGAAAATCTTCTCTACCGCAAGCAATTTCTGAACGAATAGAGATCTAATGAACTGTCTGGAAACTATACACGCGGAAAAACGGAAACACCGGAAGATAAAAAAGAAGGTGTAGAAATATACAAGACTAATAGAAAGAACTATATTTTGGTGGATGACTTTAGGAAAGAATTTGGCCCTCTTAAGTTGGACATTTCTAACAAATATATATGAGGGCCTCATCTCCCCGACGCCATGAGTCCGGGAAAAAGAAGATGAAATGGGACTCCCACCTCAGACACCGATTACAATCTAAGTCTTCTTATGGCTGTTCACGTAGGATGCATAAATGTGAGTGGCCTGGCGTCGAGCTAGAGACAAGGACGTTTCCTAAATGACGCCAGGTCACGATGTTTAGATGTTATTGTTGCCACTGAAATCCGGTTAAAAGGGCCAAGATATCTGCTCCCGCTCTTGAAAGGCTACGAGGGCGGGGTGTTGGACATGCTTAAAAGAAACCAAGTTCCAGTGGAAAGTTAATTTTTTTTAATTTGTTTTTTTTATGTAGAAGGTAGGCTGGTCGTTTTAGACCTGACATTCAGTTGTGGTAAGGAAATCAGGCTGGTCGCTGTTTATGCACACAATTCGTGTCGGACAGATTATTATCGAGATTTGGACAAGTTTCTAGGTACATCATATTCATTAGTTGTGGTTAGGAGACTTTAACACTATCCTCGATGCACGCGTGGATAGTGTTGGCTCAAATACTGATAGGAGACCTAACATTGGCTTCCGGGATCTACTAAGTCACCTTCAGCTAATAGATCCCTACAGACTAGAATTACTGGACGCTCCATTGTGGATATGGTCAAATAGCGACGGATCTTCTAGGTCTCACATAGATAGAATTTTATTAGAAAGTTAGATAAAGATATAGTTATGTATCCACAATATCACCTGGTCAGTTACTGTAACCAAAAGATAGTCACTTGTAAACTGTACCTAGATAAGTTATGTAGTAAGGGATCCCGCTATTGTAAACTCAATAAATCCTTTTTGGCGATTTAGGAGTACAGGAGCCGGATTAAATTATTAATACAGAGGGCGTTGACCGGTTGCATTATTAACAACAAATGGTTTTACATGCTCAAAAGAGCCATTAAATTTGAGTCTATTTGATATAGTGCAGTTTTAGTGACTAGAGAGCGTAGGAAGGAAATTGAATTAGTTAAGGCCCTAGAGGAAGTCATGAGAACTGGCGACGCAACCCAGTGAAGAGACTGGAGTTAAACCAGCACCACTGTATCGTCAGAGCTAGATTTCGCTCAATGGGGAGCGAGGGAATCAAGGCCGCTGGATGAGCACGTGTTGTTAAGTCTCAACGTGGAAGCGATTCCATAATTTGATCTTTGGTGAATTCGCAGGGTGAGTTGATAAACGAACCCTAAGAAATGTGTCGGACTTTTCAGGAGCACTTCGCCCAGCTTTTCAGGGTGAGCGATGGACCGGATAGGAGGACAAACCTTACGGACTTCCTCGCCGGGATGCCGCGTCTCTCGGGGTAGGATTCGGAGAGTTGTGAAGGGTCGATCACACCCGAGGAAGTGATTGGGGCCATAGCTGACTGCGGCGGTGGTAAGGTGCTGGGACTCGATGGTCTACATTACAAGCTATATAAAGGTATGCCAGACTCTCTGTCTGTCGTATCTTCAACATCCCTATCAAAGTGACCATGCATTCTTTTCTTTACCCACCTATTTTCAGTTCATTCGTTTTCAATTTCTTGTATAGTGCTTTATCTTTGCAATTTTTCATCGTACACAAGCCTGACCTTCCTACTTCTAATATTAGCGGTTCTGAGGCATTTTTTACATACCATGCAATGTTGTTTTCTTCTGCTCTTCGCCCTATTTTTCTTGGTTCATAGTCTGTCTGTTTCACTTTTTGAGTGAGTGACCCATATCTAGTTAGCGACTTCCTTGTCTTTCTGTCTAAGCTGTTTAGTTTGTCGGCTGTCCATACGATTACCCTTGCCCGATATCTAAGGAGTGAAACCATCCAGGTGTTGATAGCTTCGATCTTATTCCGTCCGTTTAATTTCGACTTAAGGATCAGTCTCAATCTGCGTAAGTACTCAACCTTAAATTTTTCTTTTATTTCTTTCTACATTAATTTATCCATTTCCCAAATCTTCAAGTACTTGTAGCCCGTCTCTTCTATCTGCTTCATAACCTTCCTCGACGGTATTGTTAGTCCGTCCATACATTTGATTTTGCCTCTCTTCAATACCAACACACCACACTTTCTTAGTCCGAAGTCCATTCTGATATCAGCCCTGAAGGTATACACCCTATCAACGAGAGAACTGACTTGGGCTTCATCTTTACCATAAAGTTTGGGGTTGTCCATGAATAACAAACGTTTACATTTTTTGTTAGCGGCTTTTGAATACATACCCAGCTTTTGCTTTCCTCAGAATGAGTGTCAGTGGTATCAAGCACTGTACAAAGATCAATGGGAGCAGGCAGTCCCCCTTGGAAGATGCCTCTCCTTATTTCTATTGTCCCTAAACCTCTTCCGCATACTGTCAGGTCCGTCCTCCAATTTGCCATACTTTTTCCAAGCAATCGCTCAACATTCGCTGCAATCTCAAACAAGTTCATACACTCCATAATCCAAGAACGTGGGATCATATCGTACGCCTTACGATAATCGATCCATGTCATGTCTAAATTACTTTTCCTCCTCTAGCAGTCTCTAAGTACAGTTTTATCTATCAGCAGTTGAATTCTTGGTACCTCTGCACTTACGTTTGCAACCCTTCTGCTCATGTGGCAGGACTCCATTTTTTCTAGATGTCCGTACATTGACTCTGCGAATATTCCAGTCAATAATTTCGACATAAGTGGCAAACAGGATATCAACCTGTAATTGTCTACCTTATTGCCTGTTTCGATGTTTTTTAGGCACAGTACAGACCTACCCAATGTCAACCACTCTGGTGTTGTTTGGTCGTCATTTAACAAGGTGTTGAGTTTTCCTTCACTTTCCTAACTGAAATGACTATTTCTGCCTCTTTTGGACAGACTGCTGCTTGTTTCAGTTCTTGCAACTATTCAGCATCCTTCTTGTGCTCCTTGGCTTTGATGCAGATGTCACTCCAAAACATTTGTCTTCCAATGTTAACAGGTATCAACTTTTCATTTGTACATCCTCCATTTATTTCTTTATAGAATCTCTTCTAATCTACTCTGCATAACCTATTCTGTTGCTTACCGTTCGTTCTTTGTTCGTATCTTACTATCTTTGCTTTCTTTGCAGCCAGGCGCTGTTTCAGTTCCTCCACTAGTACTTTCAGGCCCTTTCTTTCAGTATTATACTTCCTTTTCAGCGCCCTGTATTTTTGTTCGCTTTTAAGCTGCCCTTTCTCTTTTCGGTCTAACACAGAGATTTCATTCGAGAGCATGTCTAATCCTGGATTCTACTTTTCCACCATGGATCTTTTCTTTTGTCACTCCCATTATGTTTCTTTTTCTTGACATCAACACCCACATTTTCTGTTACAACAATACTTGCTGCCTTGATCAAATTATTTGTTTATGTGATGTTGTTTGTTCTGATGTATTTCAGAATTTCATTGACATTTTTCGCTAAATAATGTCGCTATTGTTCTCCTGTATTCTACGACAGAATAAATTATGTCGTAGATTGTCTTTTGTTCATCTGTCATGTCGCTATTAGTTTTATCGTCTGCTTTTAGATCATCTATATGTCTCTCAACAAGTAACCTACAACTGCTCATTTCCTGTGCTATGAGATCACTCTTATTAGCAAGAACTGTATTCACAATATACAGCATTCACAGTATACCACCGTTATTCACAATATTTTGTTTTTTCTTTGTCACTCATATGAGGTAGCGACTATCAGGTTGCGCAATTACCAGTGTTTTTATTGTGACACCATCACTAGATGTATCATTATGAGCCCATAAGGCGACTCCACCCGTTTCCTTTAATTATTATTATTATTATTATTATTATTATTATTATTATTATTATTATTATTATTATTATTATCATTGTTATTATTATTATTATCATCATCATCATCATCATCATCATCACTGATATCACTGGTATTATTCTTTTTATGTGTAGCAGTAGCAGTGGTTGCAGCAACAGCAACAGTAGCAGGGGTAGGGTAGTGGTAAGGGTGGTGGTCTATAAATAGATTGGGGAGATGGTGGAGAGGTCAGCCATAGAGACAAAAGGATCTTCGATTATTATTATGTTATGTTTCCTCAACCAGAGACATGAATTAACAACAAGGTCTTGCATCTGAAGATGTTATCAGGTGAGATACCATGCTAATGAAAACACTGATAACTGCTTTCTTTCCCTTACATCTCAATACAACAGATTACTGAAGTCGTATTAGTCACATTTTGGAAGTTTCAATATCTTTCCTATTTTCATTATATGAAAAAATGGCTTGGCGGCTTAACGTATCTTTTTACGCTCTGCAATCAAATTCTCCTAAAGTCGACTTTGCCTTTCACCCTTTCATGTCGATGAAAGAAGTACTCGTCAAGTACTGGCGTCGATATAAGCGACTCTCCCTCTCCTCTAACATTCCACTACTTGGGTCTATCGTAGGAAGGATTAATGTTATTCTCATTATCATTTATTATTATTCAATTAATACTATTAGGAATTGTGTGATTGTTGCTATTAGTACCATTATTATCATCACAGTTTTTGTTGTTCCTATTAGTGTTGTTGCTGCTGATATTAATCTTATTGCTCTGTGTATTTTATTTATTATTGTAAAGTTATTGTCGTGACTATAGATTTGTTGTTATTTTTAATCCCCTCTATTTATAAGCAAAGTTACTTATAGTATATCATGTACTTTTTGTATACCATCTATGGGAGCTCAGTTTGGTAAGTTTCCAATTCAAGCATGCCATCGTTTTGTGTAATATGTCTTTCATTTTACTTGTTATATGGTTTGCAGAATGGAATACCGAAACAATTCTATCCTATATTAACCCTCAAAAACATGGAAGTGACCGCAGCATTTGTTTTTGTGTTGAAGCCATATTTTTAATATAAATAACAATATATATCAAACGCTGTAAACTGATACTCTATCTTGAACTATTTACCCAAGATTTTTCGGCTTTTTTTTCAATTAGAGTTTGGGCTTATATTGTTTGTTTTAATTTCCAGGTAATCATGGAATGGACCGCTGTGGTCCTGTCAATCGTGTGTCCTATTGTCGTAGATGAAACAATAATAAATTCGCATCGAGAAAAACGTTCTCGATTTTTTTTGTTTTTTCAGTGTTCGAGAACTTTTATGACACATTTGTCCAGCTGATTAGATGCGATCCGTTGAAACGAGCCACACGAAAGTGATCAGTGTTTTTCAACCTCATTGATACAGCAGCGTACAGTCGTTTTCGTTATGTATTAAGTAGCATCCACAATTCAAACAGAAGTGCAAACACCAATCTAGATGCGAATTTCTCAAAATGTGGGCTAAAGAACTTCTTTGTGATAAACAAACTGAAGACATAATTTCAGTATCCAAAAGACAAAAATGTCACTAATGAGGAATTTGCAGCATTTGTCTTCTGGTAAATAGAGAGAGTAGAATTAACGGCCGAAAGCGTCAGAATTTTGCATGTGAGCTGTGTAAATTATTGTTATTTTTGTTTGGAAATTTGTTTCAATAAAAATTGATTTGGACCAGTGTGGTCAACTTCGTGTGCTTATATAATACATTTTCCTGTGATTTACAGGGTTAAAATTAGGAGCATTGATATGCTCATCATCTTCATCTTTTTATTCTATATAACTCTAGAAAGGTACGTACTAATGTATCCTCTCAGAGATGGTTACCTGAAATTTCTGCACCAAATGACTACTTTAAATATCAGCGTTAATTAGTGGATAGACAGGAATTATTACAGAATGTTGCAGAAGAATTACACTGAGATTTTGCCACTCAAAACTTACAATACCTTATGTGTGTGCTTGCGCAAGTGCGTGTTCGTGTGTGTGTGTGTGTGTGTGTGTGTGTGTGTGTGTGTGTGTGTGTGTG
>NC_068982.1:118795107-118796932 GCF_001194135.2 Octopus bimaculoides
ATATATATATATATATATATATACATATATATACACATACATACATACATACATGCATACATACATACATACACACATACATACATACAATCATACATACATACTGCGTTGCTCACTTGCTAATGAGTGACATTTGTCAGGTGTAGTTGTAGACACTGAATTTTGAACAATTTTGATTCATCTATATGTGAAGACATGGAGATGTGTTTCGGGTTTTTTTTAATGGTCTTTGACTCTAAAATGGTGCCTTCCAATTTTGCACCAATACTACAGCGTTTCCTGCTTTATTCAGATAGAAAAATCAAATAGGTTGTTCGGGTTCTTGTACATCAACGCATGTCACTTGTTACCACTGGTCACCGATGTCACAACTTTAGGTATTTTCGTTAACTTAAAATTTTAAATGAGTACCAAGCACTAGCAGTGTATTAGTTTGGGTTTCTTCAATTTTCTTCATAGTTTCTCTCCACTCATTCTTTAACAAGTAACATATAAATACTAAATACTGACAACACACATGCTTGATTTTGTGTGCACCTTATATCTTGTTTTATATTTAAATGCTCAAATACTAAAGATTCTGTCTCTAATTCAACGATATAGGAATTACTCAAGATTGCTCAATAACGAAGAGACTGAAAAAATGTGACAAACTGGGTTTTCAGCATAGACTGCGATTACAGTCAATCATGGAACTTATTTATCTTCATGAAGACTCAGTACTCAAACGTGGTGGATGAATGAGCTAGAAAACCAGCTTTTCAAACATATCTCAATAAATCATGATAATGTTTTTTTACGAAGCAATGAAAATCGCAGAAAGGAATTTCACTCACTGCAACCTTACATTAATTTTAACATATTATTATATATATATTTTTTTTTGTTTCTTTAGAATGAATATTTTATATAACCATACAATCAGAAATATAATTCCCGGAGATGCGCATTTCAATAAAAATTACTATATATAAAACTCAGGATTAATATTAAAACTTTATCATCATGCCTCAGATTTAAGTACATAATGCCAAATAACTTGAGGATATATTTGTATTTATAATTTATATACTTAACAACAACGAATTTATTGAACTTCTGAGGACTTGATAGCTTGAGGCGAAAATAGTATTCCCAACTGTCGTTTGTTATTACTTATATTCCCTCTAGCAAATAGCTAGTTCGAACTTATCTAGTATTATAGATTTACAGATTCATTCTTCTAAGTAAACATACACAGAAACAGCCCCCTCCCAAAAAATAATGTACGTGTATATAGGTATATATATGCATATATGCGTGTGTGTGTGTGTGTGTATATATATATATATATATATATATATATATATATATATATATATATATATATATATATATATATCTGTATGCTTACAAGTCACGCTTCTCTGGAACACATATAGACTATGTTTTCCTTCATACATATACTTACACAGAGGCACACACACACATATACCTACTTACCTATCTATCTACCTACCTACGTACCTACCTGCCTACATACATACATACATGCATGCATACATAAATACATACATACAGACACACACACACATACATACATATATATATATATATCCACTGAGATGCGATCAACAAATAGTACTCTAACCAGTGAGAGAAAGATATCATATAATGTGCACAATATAAAGATACGAGATACTAATAGTGTCTTGTATTGGAGACAACAAGATGTGTTATAAACACACTAACATCTGTTGTAAAGACATACAAGACGCGCATGCATAAATCCATCCATCTATCTATGTATCTCTCTCTCTCTCTCTCTCTCTCTCTCTCTCTCTCT
>NC_068982.1:118797861-118798884 GCF_001194135.2 Octopus bimaculoides
GCGTAATTCACATACCAAATAAATTTAATACAGATTCACCCTATTAAAAAAAATATCGAAGAAAACCTTAAATAGAAAAATGGGCTCCAAATACATATTATAGATAATTAATTATATTCGAATTAACGCATTAAAATCAAATCAATAAAATAAAGTATACGCTGCATTCAAAATAAAATAAAATTAAATAAAATAAAATAAAATTAAATTAAATTAAAATTACAATAGCGTGTATGTATACAAGGCTATCCACAACATATATATATCTATATATAAATATATACATCGAAATACACAGCTGCATACGCACAGACAATCTACGCATATAGGCCTATATTTACAAGGCTCAGATATATACATAAGTACATATCTACACACATATACGCACACACGCATATAAGTTTGCGCATGGAAAACCTATGCACTGGTAACGACAATTGTATCTTAATCTATGGAGTGGAGGGGTAAAGAGTAACGTATCTATAATAACGTTAAATATGGGAAAGGGGGTGGTGGGGGGAATGTAGTTGTCATAAAAAAGGAAAAGGAGAAAGAAAGAGAATAAAGAAAGAGAAAAAAAAAGAAAGAAAGAAATGGAAAAAAAAAGAAAGATAGCAAAGGAGGAAAAGAGAGGAGAGAAAAGCTGGGATAGGAAGGAAGAAGTACAGAGAGAAAATAAGCAAGAACATATAGTGAACGTGCATAACAATTTAGATTGCGCATATATGCGTATACAAAAATGTATATAGCATCACGCATATAGATACGTATGCTGATATGTACGCAAATAGTTACGATCATAACCTTATACATGCGTATGTACACATACAAGTATATGTGAGTGTGAACCTAATCGCACATACGCACATATAATAATATAGATGCATGTATGTATAAATAAACACAAGTATATGCCCTTACCGTGTATACACAAAAAATATACGCACGAAATCATAACAGCATATGCACAAGTGCAAACCCAGGCCCTATATGTAAGCGTAAGTACATGTATATGAATACGTA
>NC_068982.1:118800322-118801161 GCF_001194135.2 Octopus bimaculoides
TATATATATATATATATATATATATATATATATATATATATATATTGTATATACACACACATAGAAGAAGACGCTGCATCGCTAACATAATGTAGTTCATCTCATTTTCTTAGGTGTGCATGCACAGTGAGTGTAGTCAGTTGCTTCATTTTTCTCCCTGCTAGCATTACTTTCTGTGACGTGTCTGTGACAAAACTTTCATCGATTCAGGGTGTACAAATGCTCACTGTAATGGGAGATAACAGCCAGTATTCAAGCACTTCGTTTACACACACGATAGTCTGCCATAAAAGCAGACTCCTTTACATTACGTACATATCTCTTTCTTATAAACTTGCAATTTTAGTGGCATTGTGTAAAGAAACAAAGTCGCTTTACAATGATTTTGGTCTCCCTTTAAAAATAAAGTTTTGGGTAGTCCTTGAGCAATTTATACTCATCTTAGAGCTACATCGCCCAAGGAAATACTCAGCATGCGGCACAAATCTATAATTAGCTATTTACTCAGCGCATGTACTGTTAAGTAAACTGTACAGGCCAGTGAGTTGTTAATATAAACATCTATAAACTATCCATTTTCTTAACGGGTGATGTTTAGGTATTCTTTAAAGTCAATTAGAAAATGCCTCAAGCAATCGAATGTTCTTTGCTAAGGAAGAGAAAATCAAAATCTACACAAAGAGTATAAAATTGCATATTTGGCACTTTTGTCCCAAAACAGAAGTGTACTGCAATTCTTTTAAACGTATATTTGTGTGCGTGTGTATATATACACACATAGAAAATGACACCTCTTCGCTAACATAATGTAGTTTATCAAATTTTATATATATATATAT
>NC_068982.1:118801653-118803782 GCF_001194135.2 Octopus bimaculoides
ATATATATATATATATATATAACATTTGATAAATACAATATAGGTTTTAATGTTCTACTATTAATTTCATGTGATGAGAGCATGCTGGACAGTTTGTTTTTATCACATTTTGTATCCAAGCATAATCATCAGGCACTGCCCGCGTGGTAGTGTCTGAAGTTTGTGCTAGGACACTAAATAATATTTATCGCTCACCAGATGGAGAATAGGTGATTGACCTAACGTGCAGTGTATCCTAACTTATTTTATTTGAGTCTGTATCATTTGTTGCCTCGACAAAGCATATTAACCGCTTATCAGCTCCGAAAATTTCTATGCCCACCTGTCCAAAATCATCAGCAGTCTTGTACGATTGCGCTTTGAGTGTACTTGCTAAGGTATCCACCCTAGACTGTCGTTATCACTCTTAATCTTTCTGTGTCAGATGAGTTCAAATTTCATAAACAACAGCTAGATCCGTGCAATTGTCGAATGGTATTAAAAAATCCCCTTGGGTATGAACGTAAACAAACCGAGAGGATACACGAAAAGGAGACGAAAATATTTAGACGAAGAAATACATGTATATATGTATCTGTATGTATGCATGAAGTATATATATACATATATATGTATGTATGTATGCATGTATGAATGTATGTATATATACGTATATATGAATATATATATATATATATATATATATATATATATATATATATACAGAGAGAGAGAGAGAGAGATGTGTGCGCGCTTGTATGTGCTCGTGTATATATGAGTGCATGAGCAGATAGATAGCTATGTGCTCGCAGCATTGTCTGTGAGTAAAAAGCAAGACAATACTTCAATATGAGCAATTAGTTGCGGAGAAAATAGTTTATAACTTTTGTCATTAAGCAATTAAAACTCAGTTGAACTTCATTTTCTCTTGTGTCTACTTCGCTGAAGAACTCATGTCAATTTCAAGGAGAATTATATTTTCAGACATAATCTATACATAGTGTTTCCAGTTTCATTGAATTAAAAGCAACAGACGGACAGGTAGCATGAAATGAATATTTACAACCTTACTTACGACTAATTCATTAGATGTAATTTATATTATATCACGACAAAACATAAAGTAGAATTCTCCTTTTGTTATACATCTCAAGATCATTGCGGCTTCAATAAAATCGTATATTTAATTGTCTTGCTTGAGTTAGCATTGCAACCAGCTGGACCTGCTGTTCCTGAATATAAATGAACTGCATAATGAATAATAATATGTTTCAATTCAATATAGTACAGTTTCACTCTGCATCATTCGTGATAAATCATCATAAAGAAAAAAAATCATTGCTAGCGTATAGATACAGTTTGAAATAAGACGAATCTTTGTGTATTCGTTTAATAATACTACCACTGCAATCATGGTAGTTCATTAGTATAGTAGAATACTTAATATGTATTTATATTCAGGTTAATTGCTATAACTGGCAACAACTGTGGTTAAGAAGAAGAATTGTACTTGAAAAATTGGTCGTCATCAACTGTCACAATTACATCTCTGGTAGAAGAAGACTAAACAGAATGTCTACGAAATTTTAGCTTATATTTATTTTTTATATTTAATTTGTATCTCTAATAGAGAAATAAGTAACTCCGGCTTCAACTTATTCGTGGTAGTATTTCAACGTATTGAACATGTCATTGATTTGAGTATCTTTAAAATTTCTGGCTTCATATACAATTGTATTTAAAAGTGCATGAGTCAATACAAGAAACACACATACTGACTATTTATTTACGCGTTTTGTGTAAAGTTCATACAAAATAAATTCCCTATTATCAGTTCTGATCTTCCTTTCTCGCTTTTCTTCTATTGCATTCAATCACACCAGTTTCCGCTATGTTGGCGTCTTTAGAAGGTTTATAAAGTCCAGGTGGCCAGACATGTTATCTTAAAGCAATAGGAAATTTTATCACCAAACCTGTTTCACAAATCCTAGTAGGGATACCAAATAACTTGTAACATGAGAATGAAAAATCTAAATGTTACATAATATCGCTGGTATATATGTATATGTATAGATGTACATGTATATACATGTACATGTACAGATGTATATATATAGATTATATGTATACGTGTATATATATATATATAT
>NC_068982.1:118804210-118805137 GCF_001194135.2 Octopus bimaculoides
TAATTTAATTCATAGCAAAAGTGACAAAAAAAGAAAGAACAAGAAAGAAAGAACCAAAGCACAGGTGTCTATGGCAGACTATGTCACCATTACTGTTATTGCTACTAGAACATTAATAACTTGTATAAAATGAACTTCTACATAGAACCTTCGAATATATATAAAAATGACGCACACACACTCAACAAAACTTCCTTTCTAAAAAAACACTTACAGCTTTCTAGATACGGCTAATAGCGCTGATGCCACAAACAACGTATGTGGTGGAATGTTTGCTTATAAAAACTTGTATATGCATACATGCGAGTAAGGGGACATCCGAGTAAGGCTGTGCACACGAACCCACACATATATATGTGCATTGGAGTGTCCATAGCTACCTATTTATAATGTTTGTAGGCTCTTTGTGTGCCTTGTATGTTTAAGTGTTTTTTTACATATATCTTTTTTTATATTTTTGCATGTCCCACATACTATACCTTCATTTTTCATTTATGTATTCTTTATTATTATTATTATTATTATTATTATTTTCCTGCTGTACCCTTATTTTTATTTTGATTTTGATTTTAATTCTATTTTTTATTTTTATTTCTATCTTATTTTTGCTGTTGTTTTTCTTCTGGTCTCTACCACACCTCTGCTTTTACCTCTTGCTCTACATTTGTATGAAACACTTTATGAATCTCTGAAGAGGCCTAGCGGTTCGGGCATGTAACCCCATTTCAAAATGTCATCCGATAATCACTCCGGAAAGGAATATTCGGATAGAATGGGGCTTGATAAAACTAGGCCGAAACAGCTGTAAGATTAAACTTCTGTTCATCCTCTAATTCCTTATGTACTTTGTACTTCTATATGTAAACCAGGTTGGTAAAATAACATAGTCTGCCATAGACACCTGTGCTTTGGTTCTTTCTTTCTTTT
>NC_068982.1:118806119-118810683 GCF_001194135.2 Octopus bimaculoides
GTGTAAAAAGAGGGGAGGACAGTTTAGGTTTAGCCGTGGAAGGAAAAGCCCACGGAAAAGACCACGGTAACCTTGGTCAATATTCTCATTGAAGAAACTATAACAGTAAGTGACTCTCTTTTGCCTTTTTGTTTTATTTTTTTTTCTTGTTCATAGGGTTATGCTCAAGATGGCTCCGTCGTTCACACGTGCCATCCTTGCTACATTCACCCATCTTTTTTTGAAGCATTCACTAGACAAGACTTCCCTTTCTACTCTCAACTTCCTCTTCAGGTGATACTTGAAGAAGTTGATAAGAGATTGCCCAGTGTAAATAGATAGGTAGATAGATATATAGATAGATGGATGGTTCAGTATAAAATATTGAACCATCCATCTACCGAGATATTCATGATATTCATCATGGGGAGAAATAATTTCCCTTGTACTTGGAGTGACAGAGACAAAATGTATTTAATAAAACATTTGTAAAATTTCAGTCCATTAACGTAAACTGATGATTCGGTAGCTACGTTTGATATTGCTGCAATATTATTAACAGACGGTTATATGACTTTTGGATTTTAAGTAGCCTTTCAATTTTCCACACTTTCCCATTCATATTCCTATGTGTAATACTTTCAAAAATCTGGTCTATCAGATATACTTACGAAGGCGAAGCTAAGATATCAGATGGGTGAAATATTTCTCAAATACTTTGATTATGACTCGCAGTCGCAACTTAAAATTTCAAGTAATTAACACCATTTCATTAAGTAGAATGACCGTATTCTTCACTGTCAAACAATTCAATGTGATACATATATACATACAGGTGTGTGTTTGCGTGTGTGCATGCGGGTGTGTATGTATGTATGTATGTATGTATGCATCTTCTTTTAAGCACCACTCAATTTGTAATACTTAAACATGTGTTTTCTTCAATGTCCGCGAGGAAAATGTTTCATTCCTGTGGAATATAGAAATGAACTTTGACAATTCCGCATACATGTCTGTGTGCACGTGTGTGCGGGTGGGTGGGTTGTGTGTGTTCATTGACATTCCAAGCTGTTGTGTTCGTTTAACTTAGTGAATGAAGAAATTCACAAAATTAAATAAATATGTAGGAAAGTCAATAAGATATAGTAATTCCTCCATTTCACAGAAAATTAATTTTATAAACACTACACTAAGAACTAGAGATGACAATGGTATTTTTCTCTTCGTCGACATTCAAATAAACCCTATTTCATATTTAAATTTTCTGCTCTCTGTATCATAATTAATAATTTTAGTATTTGAGCATATGAATTATATGTATTTTGTACTTTTTATAAATTTGACTCTGGCAGGGACAATATTTTGAATCCTTTGTAAACATATTATATTGCGATTGTTTAATTCAATATTCTGTTCATTAATTAGGATACTGCGGGTAGTAGTTTTAAGTTATACATTCTAATGATTACCTAATTGTAGATCATCAGGACATTTATAGAGACCAATAGTGGCACATATCTTTAATGAGCGCGTCGGTATGTATGAAGTATAGATGATTGTAAAATTTCTTCATTACTACTGACGTTATTATTTTTCTCTGTTGTCATCGGAGCTCGAAATATCTGCAGAAATATTTATTTGTCCACGAAACATTTTACAAGGAAATGGTTTTGATGTGGATCCTCTCTCACACTTTCAATCGTTAAAAGTTTTCTCGAAACATTAAAGGCAATTTTTTTAAAATTATTATTTGAGGACAGATGAACCATTCGTAATTTTCATTTTCCTATTTAACGCATACCAGTTTTGATCATTCGAATGATATTCTGTTTCATTGTATGAATTGTATCAAGATTATTATTTTCGGCATGTAGTTGTTAAAAACCGATTAGAAAAGTTTATATCATTCCACATAACTACTCGACGTATTCTTAATTATATTATTAGTTAGCATAAAATATATCTATATGTTGATGCAGAATATCGACATTCTCTATGTTGAAATATTTTACGTAAGTTATTCATCAATATTATCTCTAAAGAATTAACATCCATGTGCAAAACAAAATATATCATTTTTTTCCCATTTTTAATGGATATAATAAGTTATATAAGGATGTTTACACAAATTCTCAGTCTTTCTTTCATTCTTTATTTCTATGGAAAATTTGATTACATATAGGTCGGCTCTAGAATAATGGTTGTGTTTATTAGAATCGTCTCTAGCATAATATTCATCTGGAAATCTAAACTGGTGTCATGTACTTAAACAAAAGGTGGTTCTGTATGCAATGAGTAAAATGCCAACGGGGGGATATTAACAAATAGAAACTTATATGCAATGTGAAGATTTAATTGTTTGTCACGCCAGCTGTATGCCAGATAATGTTCGCATAAGGAAATTACATAAATGAGATATTAAAGATTTATTTACTTATGAAGGAAAATATACCAGAATAATACAATTTCTGTTCGTTTTTTTTTTTTAAGAACTTCCTTAATATGATGTGTGTTTACAAACGGATATCATTAGTACTTTTTTATGATTTCTTTTGTGGAAAAGAAACTTTAGTCAAACTTACAACAAAAGTTGTCTGCATAGAAAATACTATGATGTTTTACAGTTTTCACATCACCATTTCCTGTGATGCGGATTTTCTAATTCATTTTGGCTAAGAAAAGATAAGAATAATAAATCATAATCAAATACGCCATAATACGTAAATGATAGAAAATAATTAATACTGTTGAACAGAAAATAATCTCTTCTTCGTCGTATTTTCTGTATTGTTATCTTTATTAAGAATTAGTTTCTACACCAAGAAATGTCTTCGCCATGTTTTACCCTCTCTGGTATCTTTTTAAATGTGCACATTATCTTCCAAGCAGAAAAGGTGTAAGACACCTTTTTCATTTTTGTTATTCTTTGATGAAAAGCGTTTCAACCGTATCTTTCCCGTCTATGACTAGTTTGTAGGATCATATTATAAATACAGTTATTTCCCTTAAGTGACTGCGTAAAGTTTTCCGGCTGTGCATTCGTTTTGATACACGGATCATAAGCATGATTACCCTCATTTACTTGATTTGTTTTACAGTCTTTAATGTGTGCACTCCTAAAATTCTCGATTTTGGTGGGCGCTTTTATTCGTATTAATTGAATTTATTATATATTTCTTTAACACAATTTTAATTAGACGATCGTAGACGTTAAGATTATTTTCTATAGCTATCACTTTTGGAAAATTTTGAGACTCTTAGTTGCTATAGTGATAAATATTTTAATATTACGATATACTTTGCAAGGCGGCTAGCTAACAGATTCGTTTGCATACCGGGAAAAAGGCTTTTCCTCTTTACATTCTACCGATGTCGACTTTTTCTTTCAGCCTTTCGGAGTCAATAAAATAAGTACCAGTTGAGCACTGAGATCAATGTCATCAATTTAACTCTCTCCTAAATTTGCTGTCCTTGTCCCCAAATTTGAAGCCAATATTTTAAGATACTTAATAATACATAGCAACTTAAGTTTTCTTAAATATCTTCATATTTTCTAGCTGTAATCTTTCCTTTTTTACTTTTTCTGTAGTGCTTATCTACTCATGGCAGTGTGGATGCGCAATGGCCCAGTAGCTAGGGCAGCGGACTCGTGGTCAAAGGATCGCGGTTTCGATTCCCAGACTGGGTGTTGTGAATGTTTATTGAGCGAAAACACCTAAAGCTCCACGATGCTCCGGCAGGGGATGGTGGCGAGCCCTGCTGTACTCTTCACCACAACTTTCTCTCAATCTTACTTCCTGTTTCTGTAGTACCTGTAATTCAAAGGGTCCGCCTTGTCACAATGTGTCACGCTGAATATCCCCGAGAACTACGTTAAAGGTACACGTGTCTGTGGAGTGCTCAGCCACTTGCACGTTAATTTGATGAGCAGATTGTTCCGTTGATCGGATCAACTGGAACCCTCGTTGTCGTAAGCGATGGAGTGCCTACGACAGCTCTTGGCAGAATATTTCACTAAATTGTCATCTTCCCCGATAAAGTTCTTGTTTCTCTATACTTTGTACAATACAGTATTTTTTTCTGAAATCTTCTGATGTATTGGCTGTATTGCAAGCCGCTTATGCTCACGGCCTAAAATTATCTTCGTTTGGTAAATCGGAACTTTGTTTGATATATTTCCTAATTTTAGAATTAAAAATCAGTTTCATAGAGTTTATCAACACTGACTCCGACAATGGTAGATGCAGGGAAATTACCCTCGTTATGATTCCTACTGGATAGTGTGAGGCTCCACTTCTCTCTCAGACATTTATTTCTAAAAAGAATCTTCCTGATTTAATAATTCTAAAATGGCGTTTATGTATCTTGTGTTTTAAACGGTAGGATTTTTGTATTTTCTGTCATACTTCTTCAGTCACTCATCTTCAGTTATCGACATTCTAAAATTACAAATTATTCAGTGGCATTTTCCAGTTTGAACCATTCCTTCTTTTAATGCATTATGAGCATTACAAGCAGCTGGTACTTTCTCTCTCTCCAGAAATTTTTGTAACTTAAACAATCAGGTCATATCAGTAATCCATAT
>NC_068982.1:118810760-118817109 GCF_001194135.2 Octopus bimaculoides
TATATATATATATATATATATGTTTTATATGTTTGCTGAAAATGGGATTTGATCCTGTATCATTGATGGCTTCATAATGTGATACAAGACATGATTCCTCACGTGATGTTATATTTTGTCAGTTTTAAAAAATTTCATTCAATCAAAAATGTTTGCTTTCCTCCGAAGCTTATTGTGGAAGCCTTGATGTCTCATCTACATATAAATCAGTCCAGCATGTATTTTATATCCAGTCAATAACAGTGTTAGACTAAACATAATATATAAGGGTTTTATGATTATATCGCTGATTATTGCTGTTGGTGTTATTTTTAGCAGAAGCAGCAGCAGCAGCACCAGTAGTAGTAGTAGTAGTAGTAGTAGTAGTAGTAGTAGTAGTAGTAGTAGTAGTAGTAGTAGTAGAAGTAGCAGCAGCAGCAGCAGTAGTAGTAGTAGTAGTAGTAGTAGTAGTAGTAGTAGTAGTAGTAACAGCAGCAGCAGCTCTGGTAGTGTTAGTGTTAGCGGTAGTAGTCAGCACAAATCTAAATGTACAGAATTACCGTCTACATACCTGGGATCAATAAAATCATTCCTGCTAACTTCCCATAGAACGATCGATCCACACTTGTCACTCTTCTGAGGAGTTCAGATTTCTTGATCTTTATTACATTTTTACTCCATTCTATTAATAATAATGCCAAAGAGTTTTTGATGTTTTTGCAGTTGCTGTAGTTATTGTCATCATCTTCATCGTCGTCATCCTCATCATCGTCGTCATCATCATCATGGTCGTCATCATCATCATCGTCATCATCGTCATCATCATCATCATCATCACATCATCATCATCATCCTCATGATCATCAGCATTATCATCATCATCATTAACATGGCTAATTTTCTTTTGCTTCTTTACATTAAATTTATAGAATATTTTACCCTCTTCTATTATAATAGTCAATATACCGAAAAATTATTGTTTTGGTTTTATGAATTTAGCTTAGATATTTTATCTCTGATCGTGAGTTATAAGGAAACACGCTGCACTATGGCTAAAGCACAATGACCCTCAAAAACTTGCATACACCTACATTGTCTTTTCTACATATTTATTTTCTCTGCATATATATATGGGGATCAATGGTCCTATCTGTATCATGAAGAACGTAAAGCCGGTTTACTGGTTTGTGGCATATACATTCCCCCAGCTGGATAGGATGCATAAGGCTTCCTCATTTTGGGTAGCTGACTGGACTGGAGCAACTGGAAATTAAGTCTTTTCGTCGAGAACACAAGAAAACGCCCGAGCTAGGAATCGAAACGACAATCTTGTGATCATGAGCGTAAAACTCAGTCACTTACCTCTCCCTCTCTCTTTCTCTGTCTGTCTGTTTCTCTTTCTCTCTCTCTCTCTCTCTCTCTCCCTCTCTCTCTCTCTCTCTCTCTCTCTCTCTCTCTCTCTCTCTCTCTCTCTCTCTCTCTCTCTCTCTCTCTCTCTCTCTCCCTGCATACGCTCCAGCAAGCACATATGGGCATATATGAAATATGTGCTCGTACTTTTACAGTGTAGCTTCCGATTCTGTCTGTATGTTAGAAGTGAATAATTATCAAGTTTTGTACACACCAAATGTGTTACATGTATTTTCCTAAACTAATTGTTTCTGCCATTTATTTTTTATTATTATTATTTCCATTCAAATTCTTTCTCTCAACTGCCAACTTTTTTCTTTTAACTCCGTCTTTAAATCTACCACGCTCTTTTACAAACATCATTTTGTCATTTGGTAATTAGCTTCACTTCGAAGTTTTTCAGCTTTTTGCTCTTGTTCTTCTTCGTCACGATTCAAGTGAAAAATTTCAAGTGTGACGCTAAATTCCATCACAGCCAATCATGTTTTTCTCTGTTCATGTCCATGCTTTTCTCATAATGATATTATTATTGTTGGTGTTGATCACAAAATTGGTAATGTCTTATTTTCTCTCGCATTCTTTCACTCATATTTTCGCTCATCTTACATTCCTTGTGTTATAATGCCTGTCTCAAATTTAAGGTTCATACTTCTGTGTAGTTGTAGTATATTATATTATTAATTTATACGGCTGCTACCTGGCAGAGTCATTACCGCAACATATAAAATGCTAAATGGCATTTCTTCTGACTTTCACAGGCGATGAAATGAGTACTGTTTGAACACTGGGGTTGATGTAATTCACTTCCATGTAATCTGAAATTGCTGGCTTTGAGTCAAAATCGAAAATCAGTATCAAGTTATATAATTTGCGAATTCTACATTTACCAAGTATTACCTACTGGCATTCATTGCCCACACAAAGCATAAATACATATGCGAATATTTGTTTGTGTATATAAACATTTCAGAAAATAGAACTTTCTATATTTAATAGTGTCAAAATTTAAGGTATCGAATTAATTTGTTACTACTTAGTATGTTGAATTAGATCACTTGGAAATTAATGTATTTTGTGCAATCTATCTTAATATTTTTTTGTAAGTCTACTTATTGGTTATTCTTCCAGATGGGAGAAAATATTCGGCTTATGTCAGAGATAATTGCCTGAAACCGTGTGTCTTCATTTTAGTAGAATATGAATATCTTGTGTTTGGGATATATATATATCGCATGATCTTCCCTAGTCCCGCAAATATTTTATCTTGGCTCTCGGCTCTTCAGCCCAGTTATGCTTCAGACGAGTATACTCTCCAATTCTTAATACAGGCTGCGGTGAGTAATCTGTCGTTTAAATTGCGCAAAAATGAAAATAAAACTAACATCTCATTTTAACAGATATATTTACCAAAAATACAAAAAAAATATGCTGAATACTAAATCGCCATTGGTTTCAACCACGGCCTCCAAACAACTTCGGAATCTGCGGCAGCTCTTCTGGACCGTCTCCTTGTTTAAGCTGGTGAATGCTGTCATAATCTTTGCCTTCAGTGTATCCTTGATATTAAAAGGAGTTCAAATGAATCCCACACATAATAATCAAGGGGGTTGCAGTCTGGTGGCCAGATGTTAGGGGTCATATGGTCGCAGAAATTTTCTGGCAGCCATTAGTTGGTTCTCCTGCTCGTGCGGTATGGGGCAGAGTCCTGTTGCCAGACATAGGGTCTTACAGCAAGCACCCTCTTCAACCAGGGCAACACTACCTCCTCCAGGCACTTAATGTAGGCCTTTGTGCTGAGTCTGAGGCCGTGTGGGAAGATGATGTTAACTGGATGTTTGATTATTTTTTTTATCACTCTCGTTACATGTTCTCAGACTACACTACCCTCAGATTGACACGCAAACACTCTGAAATGTTCGTATTGGAACTTCCGGTGCAAATGCCAAGCGGTACAGCATGTCGTTTCCAAATTTCTAGCAGTGTGAATTGCGTTATTGTCCTGTTTTCCTCATAGACGGTGCCCAACTGACCCTAATATACGTTGTTGTTGTTGTTGTTAAAATCAAAAACAAACAATGCGCTTGCATGAAATTAAAAATATAATCTTGCGAAAATTTACCCATCGAATGCTGTATATAGCGTAGAGTCGCAATAAACAAATTACTTAAGTTTAGGAGCTACTTTAAATTGTTGACTTTCCTAATTAAAAAAAATAAATAAATAGAAATTTTAGCACAGTGTTAGAGTGTGCTTTCTCATTCTCTGTTTCAGTCTATACATGTGAGTATGCTTTTCTCTCTCTCTCTCTCTCTCCACTTTCTCTCTCTCTCCCCACTCTCTCTCCACTCTCTCTCTCCACTTTCTCTCTCTCTCTCCACTTTCTCTCTCTCTCTCTCCATTTTCTCTCTCTCTCTCACTCTCTCTCTCTCTCTCTCTCTCTCTCTCCCTCTCTCTCTCTCCCTCTCTCTCAGCGTGTGTCTGTGTGTGTGTCGCTTCGGAAAGTCTTTGCTTGCTTGTGCCAACATATGAAGTATATTAACATTGATGCGGAATGGCAAGATCTTTAAATTGTTTCAGAAAAATGCCTTGCGGTATTTCGATCATCCATTTTAAGATCTGAATTCAAATCACGCCAAATGCAATTGCTTAGAATCCTCCTTACCCCTGGTTCGCTAAAATAAAATAATAAACTTTAGTAACCACCATACACTTACTTGGTTAACACCTCCTCTCTAAGTTGTGTCTTTATGCCTATGCAAGAAACATTCTATGTTAGTTTTTTTTCATTTAACAATGCTTCACCTCTTGATCATATATATATTAGGTGCACTAATTAAGCCATTGTATTTCAGATAAATAGTACCTTTCTGGACGCTTGTAAGTACAGTATTTAAATGTTTTAAGCTCGTTGGTCTGTGTCGAATTTGTAAGAAATAGGACCAACATCTCCAAGGTCTTCTCAGTATTTATAGAGTATATTTATTTATTTATCTGTGCATATATATACATCTTTAAAGTAAATCATCAGTATATCTCTCCACTAGAACAGTGGCTGATCATTGATGCTACTTCAGTCAGTGCCTTTGGAGTTTAATAATTTACAATATTCTTAACTATTCTTTTTCGGGAAACAAAAAATATCAGAGTCCTATTATTTAATACTGTCAAACTACTACATAACTGAGGTGACCTGGACAGAATTCACCCGTTTACATATTAACCTACTTTGGAGGGCTGCACGAAAACCATCACTGCTTAAACAATCCATGTCTCTAGAATGAATGAACATGTATTTGATTAACGTATATCTGGCAACACGGAGATTGACAAATAGTATTAAGCTATGTGGCTAGATAGAGCGAATTTAATGGGTGGATAGAAACTCTTTAGTTTTGATTGCCATTGTTCTATAGATGAAAACCAGCAAACTCCATATGTTATGAGATGCTTTCCGGCTAAATATCCAATGTGGTGAGGTAATAAATATGAACATTTTCTCTTGCTTTCCGATTCCTAATGCATATTTCATTTGATGAGCGTATGAATTTTTATGGTTTCATCTAGGGAAAAAAGAAGTCGTACAGAAACCTCAAAAATATTAGGGAAAAGTCATTTTCTTTCTAAATACTGTTAAACATCTGAAATAAAGGTAGCTGTCACGGAGTAAACAAACTGCCCAACTCAGAACATGTGATAGCACCCTAGTGCCGGTCCTGCATTCATTATGGTAGGACTAATTCTGAAAGTATATTTCGGAATTTCCCAGTAAGGGCCGAAGCTGAAAAGTCGAAGGAAAACTATGTAATGGAATTGGAGCTAAGTGTAAGAAACAATCAACAATAACATCAAATAGTAATATTTTCTACTCTAGGCACAAGGCCTGACATTTTGGGGGAGGGTGCCAGTCGATTAGGTCGACCAAGTACACAACTGGTACTTTAATCTATCGACCCCGAAATGATATGTCGACCACGACGGAATTGGGTCTCTGAACGTAAAGACAAACGAAATGCAGCTAAGCATTTCGCCCGGCGTGCTAACGTTACTTCCAGCTCGCCGCCGTATAACTTCAAATAATGATAATAATTTTTTTATTATTCATTTGAGGTGAAAAGCTTGCAGAATTCTAAGGGCGTTTGTCAGACTGCTTAACATTTACGTTCTGAGTTCAAATTCCATCCAGTTCAAATTCCATCCAGTTCAAATTTGCCATTTATCTTTCAGGGTCGATAACATAAGTACCATTTCTGCACAGTTCTGCACAGAATGAATCTACCTCTCTCCCTAAAATTAACAAGATTTTTTTTCCAAAAATGTGATGCAGTTAAAATTTATTTTAAATAGTAACTGTTGATACAATGTATGATGCATACCAGAAAACTAACCAGCTGTATTTGATTTCGTTTACCTGTGATCGGAAACCAAACTCAAGAGAGTTAAATGTTCAGTAATTTTGTGTATCTACATAAAAAAGCATGAATATTTGTGTCAATTTATTTACAATATTTTACCTTATTTTATACTTTTCTTTAGAATATAATTGTAAATCTTTCCTGTATTTGTTGCTGTTAAGTAGACATATGTCAGCTTTGAAACAGCTATAATTTGTTTCGTGTGGGTGTTTGCCATTGATGACAAGTCAACTGTCAATGAGTGGGTGGCAAAACAAAAGAAGGAGTTGGGGTGGGTATATCACTCTCTAAATGGTACTGAGAAAAGAAAATGGTTTTGTAAGGTGTCTCGAATTTTTACCTGCCCTAGAATTGAACTAGTAATAATGTAATTGGATGAATTATCTAAAGTGAAATCTGTCTCACCTAAGATGGTGGCAACTTTGACAAGTGACTGTAATGATTCCGAGAACATTGTACAGAAGAACTCAGGGCGTTTTTTCGAATCTTAATTGCTAATTCAATATGTGTCTGATACAGCGGTGAGCTCGCACAAATGTTAGCACACC
>NC_068982.1:118817143-118822262 GCF_001194135.2 Octopus bimaculoides
GAGAAATGCTTAGCGGTATTTCGTCTGTGTTTACGTCCTGAGTTCAAATTCCGGTGAGGTCGACTTTGCCTGTCATCCTTTCGGGGTCGATAACTTAAGTACCAGCTGCGTACTGGAGTCGAACTAATCGACTGCACCCCCTCCTCAAAGATTTCGGGCCTTGTGGCTAGAGTAGAACAGAATATGTGTCTGATACAACTCAAAACAAGGAGATCGATGTTGAAACAATTGCAGTCCCTGTTAAATATTGTAATCTTTCAGTAAATATAACGTTGTGATTTTTAACATATTATGGTACTGATTGAAGAGAATTTGCAGCTCAAATAAACATCCAGAGTCTCTCTGCTGTTATAAATGCGACTATATGTTAAAAGGCAGATTGTTTGTTTTAATATTTTTCTGATGCCTAGACATACACGAATACTTTAGTAACTGTGTGCTAACTTTTTAAAGATGATAATGTAATGGGCAGCAATGTTCGATGTGGGGCCTAGTGAATGTGGACAACAGAAGAATGGCGGTTTCATGATCCCTAGATTGGAAAATTCTGAGGATCCATGAGCACATTTTGCAGGCAACACCGACTTTTTTGTTGATGTGCACACTCCAACTAAGGTTACTGTCGACAGTTACACCTAAGTCTCTGATATTATCCGACGGTTCAAGTAGGTCTCCCTACGGTAGTGTATATGATTGTTTGAGTGTGCTCTCTCTTCCAAAGTGGATGAATTCAAATTTTTCTTCGTTCAACTGCATATTGTTACATTATGCCCACTGGCTTACTGCGCATAGGTCCTATTGAAGCATTGTTCGATCATATGCTCCCTTAATAACTTTCTAGAGCTTAGAGTCATCTGTAAACATGTTTATGGTGCTTGTTCAATGCAATCTGCAATGTCATTGATATAGTCAATAAAAAGAAGTGGACCCAGCACAGTACCCTGCGGGACTCTGCTGATGACTTTTGCTGATGACTTTTGCTGCCATCAAACGCAACGTGCTGGGTCCTGTTTGTTAGGAAATACCTAATCCATTGAAGTAGCTTTCCACCGATTCCAGTGTTGGATAGTTTCTTTAACAGTATATTGTTGTTGACTCTATCAAAGACCTTGCTGAAATCAAGGAGCCCTCTCTTAGTGCATTTAAGATGTCATCAGAGTGGTGGAGGAGCTGTGTTAGACAGCCCCTCCCAACACGAAAGCCATGCTGGTTGCAATTTAGGAGGTGATTTTGCTTCAGTGGCATTGAAGGTTATGTCGGAAAGGACACGTTGAGGATTCACAGAAGCAAAGCTGCTTGAATCAGCTGTATCAGGTCACTGAAGACAGAGCAGTATTGTTTTTGCAGTGTCTCAGCCATATCTTTGGCATCACTGTGAAGGATGCCGTTTCCACCAGCCAGTGAGCTGATAGAGGAAACTGTGGTCCTATGTGTTTTTGCAAAGGAGTAAAAGACCTTAGGATTATGCTTGATGTTGGTAGTATATGTTGAATATTTCTCTGGATATTTTTCACCAGGTTCTCGAGTCACTGCAGTTGCTGTTACACTGCTGGATGCGACCACAATTAATGTTATTACTACCTTTGTTTTTTTTGGCTTGGTTTTCTGTTCCCCGGTTTATGTGGGGGAAAGGAACCATTTTTGCCGTAGGAGGCGATACAGTTATTGTGGTGATTCGAGTTTGTGGAGTTGGGATAAGGAGCAGGCTTGACGTGGTTGCATCTGCTGCTGAGAGCACTCACAATATTATCACTTTTCTTAGGGCCACTATATTTACTAATGGAGCGTCTAGTTCTCGGTTGGTGGCTAAAAGTGCAGTTTTGTTGCAAACATTCTCTCATGAAGAAAATAGCGGCAGATATTGGGATTCAGTTTTGTAAGAGGATTGTGATGGACGTTCCATAGTTGATACGTCTAGTTTCTGGGGGGGGGGTGATTGAAAAGACACTCTTGTCACAAACACATCCTCTCACGGAGGGAATAACAGCAGATTTTGGGGTTCCGTTTTGTTTGTTAGGGCGAGATATGTGGCAATTGTTTGTTTACGGAAGAATTAGAGTTGAATGATTCTGTGAATGATGTGGTAAGGGTTGTTCTTGGTGAACTTGGTTGGGCTGAGATGTTAGTCATCCTATTGCTAGGATGTAACGGTGAAGGACTGGTACATATCGTGGTGGTGGAGACAGTAGTAGTAGCTGATGATGACTATGGTGACGACGGCACTGGCATCAATAATAATGGTGGTGGTGCTACTGGTGGTGACGATGGCGATGTTGCTTGTGATGGTGATGACGGTGATGGCAGTGGTGTTGTTGGTGATGGTAATGGTGATGGTAGTGATGTTGCTGGTAATGGGTATGAGGGATTGGTTGTCTTGGTAATAATGGTGTGAGCAGATTTTGGTATGTGGGTATTAGTATGTTGGAAAGTTAACAGGTCAAAGCGGTAGGTAGTTTTCGTTTAGTAGAATCGGCGAATATTAAGTGGAGTATTTTAAGATGCTCCTTAAGGAGGTGGTAGGATTTCGAAATGTGCTTTAGTTTAGATTCCACTTGTTTTGCTATTCGAATTTTAGAAGCAACGTCAGTGAGGCATGACGCTTGTGTGTTGGCTTTTTGTGAAAGGTGAAGCCAGCTGTTGAGTAGAATAGCAATTTCATTCTCTGTCCAGTGAAATTTTTTGGGGGGCTATTTTGCTCTTAGTGATAGTAGTTGCTGTCTTTTCTTTCGTTGGTTTTGCTAGTCAATAATTTAGGTAGATTCTCTTTTTTTCTCTATGTAATGGAGAAAAAATAATTTTGGAAATGAGGAGTACTTGAGTTTTGCGAAATTACGTGATAGTTTAAAAATATACAATCTTGTGTAATGTGACCGTTAGTTTTAAACAGAAATATACGAGTGAAAATGTTGTAATGATAGTAATTACTGTAAAGTGGTTGTACTCTGTTTGTTAGGTGTCTTTACCTTCGCTCGTTTTGCTAGTCAGTGATTTAGGTGGTATATCTTTTTCTCAATGTGATGGAGAAAAGACGATTTTGAAAGTGAAGGGTTTTCTATTTTTGCGAACTTTTGTGATAGTTTGATACGTATAATCTTGCATTTGTGGCCGTTAGATTTAAACAGAGTGTTAAAGAGATATACAAGCGAAAAGTCAAAAGTGTGTGTAAATTCTGACAGCTCAATAAATTTAATAAAATCACAGGATGCATGTGCACTTGCGTTTATAAAATTACAGGAGAAATTTCCATTGTACTAACGAGAAATTATTTTTTTCCCCACAGATTGTTGCAGGTACTATGGGGTCAGATTTAAACTTCTATTGGTTTCATATCGTAGCTTTCGCAAGAATTAGGATTTTTTTTTCTTTTTTTTATAGGAATTAATTTTTGAAATGTTTGAGTTGAGCTGGTTTCTGTTTCTTCAACTACTTACTAAGCAGGGCGATGAAAAGACACGTCTGGTTGCGAGAATAACAGTTTAAAAGCTCTATACGAATGTTCAATCTCAGCCCCATTTAGTATGACGTGGAATTTAATAAAATATCAATTAATAATTGTTTCTAATTAGAAACCAAGGCTAGCATTTTTTTCTTCTTTTTCGTAGGGTACGTTAGTTGGCGGTATTGACTACAGTATTTATCTAACTCTTTTTATCGAATCAGAAAAGATGAATGTCGAAGTTGATCTCTTCGGGATATAAACTCAGAACGTATAAGAGCAAAGCAAACACCACAAAGTATTTTCTCCGACACTCTAATGATTCTCCCTGGAAGCCTTCTTAAAGTTTTAGTTTATAGCGTGATGAATTTCAATATAAATATAATTAATTAAAGTTTGAAAACTTTATATGATGGTTAGTGTCACAGTTGGATGATAGAAAGCGAAACAATATATTATGTATAACAGAATTAATTTAAAATCTCAATATGTGAAACAGTTACATAAAATATTTATCAGTTATAAAATCCGTCAAAAACTGTGGTTGAACAAAATATACGAAGAATCTCTCTTCAATTATAAAATTATCAAAGCAAATTGTAGTTAGCAAATTAAATGCATAATGTTAACAAGGTAAGTATTAAACTCTTGGTTGTATCTATCTAATCTTGTTATACTGCTATAAAAGCAACATTTAATATGGCACTATATTTTGAGATATACCGAAAGTCCCACAACATCATGTTCAAATGTTTGGTTACATTTTCACATGAGTTTTGTCCATCATAAGTTAACTATGCTATATTCCTCCCTCTTTTCCAATCTCAAATGATTCTAATATAATAGCATGTACATAATTTATTTCTATTCCATCTACATTTCAAATTTCATTTCCTTTACATTAATTTCTTTGAACAGCATAGGCAAATTTATTTTTTCGTTCCTGCGTACTGTAATTACGTAGATAAACATAAAATTATGTAAATATGTACGCATGTTTTATATAAATTTGTACATAAGAGCTCAGTTGTACGCTTGCATTACGACGTATGTAGAAATAAAAAACGAATATTTACACACATATAAATATATAAATACTCACATATATGTCTGTTTGACATATGGATAGTTAGTGTGTGTGTGTGTGTGTGTGTGGGTGTGTTGTTTACTCACTTAATTGCATTACATACATAAAGGTACATGTACTCAGCACATATGTACATGTGTGTATTTATGCATATGTGTGTATTCTTCTATGTAGGTAAATGCATACACATCAACTTGAACTTTGCAATCGAAATAGTGTCATGTACAATAGCACGATCTCCGAACATTGTTCGTTTCACCAGTATAATCTGATCTCTGCTTTGAGAAAGGTGAGTTAAATATGAACAAAATTTCTATTATTTCGATGACACATTCTACAGTGTAAACATATATCATTTGATGGAACATTATTCTAAATAAGAGCTGCAAACACAGAATTATATATGCACAACAAACATTAAACGTATAATGCTATTCAAAATTTTCTTTAAAAAGTAAATTTTCATGAAGTAGATTCATTGATATAATTTCTCACATTCACACATACATACATGCATACATACATACATACATACATACATACATACATACATACATACATACATATATATATATATATATATATATATATATATA
>NC_068982.1:118827958-118833561 GCF_001194135.2 Octopus bimaculoides
ATACATATATATATGCGTATCTGTGTGCGTGTGTGTATGTGTATGTGTAATATCTTCGGATGAAAATACTTCTTCCGTTTAGGGCATTATTCCCTAGGTTTCCAAGGTTTTTTTTCTTTATCATACGTTGTTTAAAGGATTCCTTTCATTTCCGTATGAATATATATAAATAAAAAAAATCATTAGAAGAATCAATGTATTATACAGAGTCCAATAACTATCATCAAATAACTGGAATAAGTTTTAGCATCAAAATCCGCTCCATTTATTTGATTATATTTATTGGACTCCGTCTAATAAATTGATTCTTCTAATGATTTATATATGTATGTGTGTGTGCGTGCGTGTGTATGTATGTATGGATGTATGTATCTATGTATGTATGTAGATCCAAAATAAGTAGAATCAACAAAAATGTATTCCAACCAGTGAGTGATAATTATCAATTTAATGCACATATGGAAAGAGCTACTAATATGTTCATGCTTTTATGATATTTTAAAAAGCCATGACCATAAAATACGTCATATATTCACAAGCAACAAGGACGCTGGACAGTGAGAACATGAGAAAAAAATGAGAAGATAAACGCGAAGAAGGCTGATGCTGAAAAATGTCACGAGAAGTTATAAACGAAAGCAAGAAAACCAAGAGCCCTGTCCTTTTTGTGATGTGTGAAAACGAAAGGAACAGGGATTTTCGTTTCTATCGTCTCTTTACGTTTTTTGCATCAACATTGATCACGTTTTTATTGTATGTTTTTTTTGTTTCTTATTATTTTCTCGCTGCTAACGATTCTACCAGCTCACCGCCTGAATTTTAAATGAAATATTACAAATTGTTTTCTAAATTCTCTCTGGCGTTCATTCTAATGCATAGTGAGTGTTATATATAGATCATACGGTCTTAGATAAACTACTGAACTTTCCGGTTTTAGATATTTCTCTTCGCTTAGTCTTACAAAATCTTTGAGGGAAAGAAACGAATAGGATAATTACTTTTACGATGTAAGGAATAAACAGAATAGAGTTCAACCTCTCAGACTGTAGCCTTTCGTTCAGAGGCAAGAGAGAAATACAGAAAAGTAAAAACAAATGCTTAGTAGCATATAGGCGCAGGCGTGGCCGTGTGGTAAGAAGGTTGTTTTCCAGCCTCATGGTTCCGGCTTGAGTCCCACTGCGTGGTACCTTGGGCAAGAGTCTCTACTACAGCCTCGGACCGACCAAAGCCTTGTGAGTGGATTTGGTAGATGGAAACGGAAAGAATCCCATCGTGTATGTATATATATTTGTGTATCTGTGTTTGTTTTCCCACCGTAACTTCGCAACTTATTTTGCTGTGTTTACGTCCCCGTAACTTAGCGGTTCGGCAAAAGAACCGATAGAATAAGTACTACAAGGAATAAGTTCTGGGGTCGATTGTTCGACTAAAGGCGGTGCTCCAGCATGATTGCAGTCAAATGACAGAAATAAGTAAAAGAATAAAAGAACAACAGTTGTTATTTGACAAAGTTCAGCAGAAATAATAGACTGAAACGTTGTTTATCACCTATTAGCGAGAAGTATGAGTGTGAATGAGATGGATCGTGAGCAAGTAGCTGGTAGGTAGGACACGGAGAAGAAAACCAAGTGGATAGATTTATTACTGAGTCCTCTGTCTGTGAAAGACAGTAGGTTCCAAGCAACCAGCCTTACTAATGATGAGGGATGAAAGATGCAATATCGTGCACTGATAGCCATGAAGAATTCTGCAAGTGAGCAATTCTTTGAAAATTATGCAATTCAAATATTTTATATTGATTTTCAAATCTTGGCACAAGGTCAGCAATTTCGAGGGAAGGATCTAGTAGATTACAACTAAAGTCAGCTGCTGCTTATTTCATTCACCCTGAAAGGATGAAAAGCAAAGTCGACCTCGGCGGATTTTGAATTCAAAACATAAAGAAAGACAAGATGCCGTGAAGCATTTTGCTCAGCGTGCTAGCAATTCTGCCAGTTTGCTCCTGTCTTCAAACATGTCATATTACGACTGGGCAATGTAATCACATTATTACTATGCTATCTGTGCCCTCACTGTACATTCTATTACTGGTATAAAACAATATTTCTATATGATAAGACGATTTCACTGTGTAACATGAAATCGATTTTACGCAAATCACCCCCCCCAAAAAAAAAAATAATAATAAGCATTTAGATTTACTATTTGCCTTGGTTACATTAGGAATAAATTTAAATTCCATTCTTGCGCTCGTATAATATACTCTTACATCTAACTAACATTTATTCAGTACTGAGTTCTTTTTCTTTCTTAATTACTATTCCCCGTTGGCTGTTTTATTCTGAGTGTCAACCAAAATATTTTAGTAATATGCAAGCATTTAAAACATAGCTGTGCAGAAATGTTTATTTTGTCAAAATGTATAATTAATTAGACAAATAAAGAAATAAATAGTTTGCTAAGTAATTCTACAGATAAACATAGGCGAATTCGAAGAGTAGGCGTATATATATCTTAACAATGATAAAAAGCTTTCATAGCTGGAGAATCTAAATTTAACTATTAACAAAACAAGATCACCAAAAACTATGAATGATTATACAATTTCAATCTGGCGTACCTATACACATGTCCGGTGTTCGATATTTCTCATCCTGTTCTGCTTGACTGAAATCTATACTGAGGACGTCTTTCAACTATATTAAGCTATTTGATATATGTATAGTTTAATGTACCTGTCAGCTCTACGCCGAGAATTCTCTAACTGAATAACTGAATGCCAGTTGGTCTGCCAGACTGTCAATGTGTCGTAGTGTAATCTTGTCAGGATTGTCAGCTTGACAGCTAGTCAGAGCGGGCTGAAAATAAGTGTCTGACACGTAAGGGTTAGTCTTTCCTAATCTTGCGAAGTTATACTTTATTTGTACGCTGTTCTATATATGTGTGATACACGCACATACATACACACATACGTACCTACAAATAAATACACACTAAATGCGCATGTAGATGTACACACACGCACACACACATACATACACATATATATGCATAAATAAATATATATATATATGGGAGCGAGTGTGAATGAATGCATGTGTATTTATGTGAGGGATGCGTGGCTCCGTGTGTGCATATGCGAGGATCCATGTTGCGTATATATATAATGTGTGTGTGTGTGTGTGTGTGTGTGTGTGTGTAAATATATCTTAGAAACGCTGTAACGTTTACATGGGATGTGCACACAGATACGAAAGAGCAGCTGGTATTACACATGATCGAATGATAGAACATGATCAGAAATACATTAGCAGCGTTACAAGAGGAATGCCTTCTGAAGTCTATACTTAGATCAGTCGATACGGGAAGACACTCTTATGGCAGAATATACAGATTTAGTTTTCTGTTGTTGTTACTATTATTATCATTAAATATGTTTCTTTTTCTTATTTATTTTCTCTTTTTAGACTGCTAACATATCTTAAGCTTTGCTTTCGATTTGCAGATATATATTTGTCTGCTTTTTCTCCGCCAACTATGCGTAGATATTTGAGAGTGGATTTTGGGATTTGCGTTGTCATTGATTTGTCATAAGGAGCATTAAATGTGTGTGTATGTGTGTGCGTGTATATATATATATATATATATATATATATATGTGTGTGTGTGTGTGTGTGTGTATGTGTGTATACATACATACACAGATGTACTTAAACGTATGTAAGTGTATATGTGTGTATGTGTGTGTGTATACATAGAGACATTTGTACATGTTTGTGCTTCTATGTATATGTGTGACTATATATATGTGTGTGCATGTGTGTGTGTGTGTGTGTGTAAGCGTGTGAATATTTGAATATATGTTGGATGTAGTGCTTATATATATATTTTTTTAATTCATTACATTTTACGTTAAATGCGTTTTTGTCTCATTTTTACTGTAATTAATACGAGTGAACATATATAAAATTGTATTCGATTTCTCAACTTTATAGACAAGGAAGTACCTTCGTGTGATATAAAAATACGTCAGAACATACAGGAAGAATTATTAAGACAGCTGACGTAGTATAATTGCATTTACTTTTAAACTTTTATAGCTCAGTTCTAAATTTCACATTCGTTACAGCGGGATCTTCGCTGCTGTCGGTTCGATTGAATTTTAAATGGATATATATGGCAACGATTCATTTTCTAGTCCCATATTTCCTGCATCGATTCTGTTTTTAAAAAGAATATGTATACCGACATTAAATTATGTATAATGGTGAAAGCCAGTGAGCTGGCCGTTGTCTGAGCCATTTTCCAGCAAGGTAATTTATCAGTATCGTCGAAACATTTCAATGTACTTGCGGGGTTTTCCAGATTTACTTCGCACAATTCCATAAATATCATGTAATAAAAGTGGACATCTCGTATATGATAACTTATTTACTATAATTTAGTGAAACTCGGTTATATGGCAAAACTTTCATTACCTTGATAAGTCCAGTCACTCACATTGATGGGAAACGCTGTGAAGAGTATTTCGACAATGATTCCGAATAAAATGAATCAACATCGCTCTGAATGTGCCCAATCGCTCTCATTACATTAATGAGAGTTTCACTAGCTGAAGTAAGGAAGCAGAGCATTGAACACGTGCTGAAAAATGCAACTTAATGTATTTGATTTTTGTCATCTGTATCGCAATCATAAATTTTTGAGATTCCTATATCTGACCATAAACTGCAAATGCATCACTCCGTACCATGTAACGAAACCGTGTAATATTAATGAGCTTTTCCTTCAATCAATATAAATAAACAGTAATGTACAATACACATTCGGCACAGTAGAATGTCGGGTTCATATTTTGGCACATGGTCTGCAATTTCGGAGATGGGGATGTTGATTATATCGACCTCGGTACTCTGCTGGTACTTATCTTATCGATCCACCATCTCGAAATGGATGAAAGGGGATGTCGACCTGAAAGGATAAAAGGCAAAGTTGACCTCGACGAAAAGAGCGAGAAGACTGGCGAAATTCCGCTAAACATGAGTTTTCTTGATTTACAACAAATAACAGAGACAACGAAGACAGCTTTAGGGATTGCGTTTCTTTTTTTCTTTCGCTTTTTTAAACAATAATGGTAAGTGTGTTGCATGAAAACATTATTGATCTAAATTTTGGCACAGGCCCAGCCTTTTCGGGAGTCAGGAATAATTCAGTTACATCGACTGCAGTGCGCAGCTGGTTCTTATTCTATCGAAACTACCCGCCACACCACCATCTCGAAATAAATGACAGACGATGTCGACCTGGGCGAAATTCGAACTCGTAACATAAAGAGGGTCGAAATGCCGCTATGAAATTTTCCAGGCGTGCTAACTATTCTGCCAGCCTTTCGTCTTTCAAACATTGAACAACATATGGAGATTGTCGGAAGTGAAAATAATTATCGTGATTCCGAAATGCACGTTTTCGGTTCCAGATTAACAATTAGTAAATTCACCATACCATGAATAATTTAACACAAACAAATGTAGAAACACTCACGCGCACGCACACACGCACACACACACACACAAACACACAGACACAGACACACACACACACAT
>NC_068982.1:118833715-118834301 GCF_001194135.2 Octopus bimaculoides
TATATATATATATATATATATATATATATATATGTATGCAGACACATGGTGATAACAAAATATATATATAAATATACACGTAGAAATAGTTATGCACATCTACATGAATATATATATATATATATATATGTATGTATGTATGTATATGTGTGTGTGTGTGTGTGTATGTGTGTGTGTGTGTGTGTGTGCGCACACATATATACACACACAAACATACATACACACACTCGCACATACAAATATTCTTTATGTGCTTGTATATGCGTATGTTTGTATATAGTGCATGCATACTTATATACTGCATCTGTTCATGATCGTGATGATATGGCCGAAGCGGGTTACATTTAATATCGCATGAAATTACAAACTCATTGCTTATATTGATTTTCGCATGTTAAATCATATAACTAACCCATCTATTATGGAAACAATTGTAGCCATGTAATAAATATAATACCAATATCTTCATCCTTTTATTGATTTTATATAAATATATCTATCTATACACGTATATACATATGTATGTTCATATACGTGCATAAATATATATATATAAAGATAGAGGGATAGATAGATAGATAGATAG
>NC_068982.1:118834392-118848647 GCF_001194135.2 Octopus bimaculoides
ATATGTACATATACACATGCATATTTGTATATAAATATATATACATATATAGATACGTACACTCACACATATATACACATATATATAAATAAATAAATATATATATATAAAGATAGAGGGATAGATAGATAGATAGATAGATAGATAGATAGATAGATAGATAGATAGATAGATAGATAGATAGATAGATAGATAGATAGATAGATAGATGTGCATATAATCATTGGGTTCTTTGAATATGGTTGTCATTTGTTTACTTTTCATTTCTCTGCAATAGAGTTTAATAAATAGTTTCCAATCATATAACATTATATCGTCTACAAGCTACATAATTTTGGCTGCAGGCGTTCCGTCTTCCCCCCTTTTTTTCCCCCTACATTCATAATTACAATGTTGATTTCTGAAGAAAAAGAATTGGTTTACATCGTAAATATAATCAATATCGGTTATTTACAGAATGAATGAGAAAATTGATGAAAACTTACGATAATCGTTTATATAATATCGAATATGTATCTCAATCTATTACAACGTTTCTTTTCGAATTTTTCACCACCTCCTTATTTCCTAAAGTTTCACTCTCACACACGTTTATCTGCCTTTACATTTATATCTGCTTGAACGTACGTGAGTGTATAACTATCAGTCTGTGTGTTTCTCTGTCTGTTCGTCGGTCTTTGTGTCTATTTTGTTTTCATGCAATAAACCCTTTTTGCCTTATGTATTTAAATATTCGTGATTTTCTCCACTCTCACTTTATAATCTATATTCAGATTTCCGATATATTTCTCCGTTTCTATAAAACAGTTAAAATGAAACACATGAGTATGCCAGATTAAAAACCGTTGCAAATTTCGTCTCATACATTGGGCGGTCAAATCTCAATGTTTCAGACTTGTGTTTAATGTAATCATCTACATTGTGTTCAATGTCATCATTTACGGGAGAAAATAACCCTCTAATCATACGGACTCTCAAGGCATCACTCTTCATATTCCATGTCCTTCTTGTTATATATTCACACGCACTAACACAAACACACACACATTTATGGATAGCCATTTTGCAAATAAGCACGTGCGGAATTTATTTGATCTTCAGTTTAGCTTTATTATTATTATTAATTTATTTCTCAGAGTTCTTTCGTCCCATTTTATTCTTCGTATCGTTCTTCTCCCTGGTCTTGTCCTCTCTATCCCATCTTGTCTTTCTGTAGCATGTATCCATAACTGTGCATTGTGTTTGTGTCGATCTCTGTGTTTGGATTTATGTGTTTGCTACGTGTGTGTGTGTCTTGTGTCCGCGTGTCTGATTTTGTGCATAACACTGTACTCAAGTCATTTTTTTTTTTTATAATCTGCTTTTGTTGACAGGTTTCGGTCGTACATGCGGGACACATTACTCTTCACTTTTATCAAGTTCTCTACTAGGATACTGAACATAGTATTATCAGCAACAGTTGCGTTACGGTGGATGAGCAACTTGTATTTGGCATATTGCGAATGGAGAATTGAGACTTCGTTATTCGGAATTTCCAGCAGAATTCAGTGTCTGAAACAGGTATTCTGAGGTTGGGCTGTTAACTACAGTATTCTGTTGTTACCTTAATACTCTGGTGGATACAGTTAGCTGTTTGGTTGATGTTCACTATGGTGTCCAATATAGATGAAGTTCAGCCTCATTGATAGTCTTGTGGAGGTGCTTTTGCTGCAGTGTTGTACACACACACACACACACACACACTTAACACACACTAACACACACTAACACACACGTACTAACACACATTCACATATAATATAAATTACTACAGTGATTTATACATACGTATTTAACTACAGCTTTTGCTGGTATTCAGCACCGCAACACTGCTTATTATAGTGCTTACATTCAGAGTTCCTGATATAAACATATGATCTTCTTGTACATAGAAACTTACAATACTGTGCTAGTTCTTGAAGAAGCTGAGTACGATAAGAATATCATCTGATTGCTAATTTAAGTAGTTCGAATATGTGGTTTCAGGAGCTATGTATATAACGTCTTACCACCCACATCCAGCAGCCAGTAATTTAATTTTTCGGAGCAATTAGGCTCGGTGTTGTCTGAAAGTAGCTGTAATGTGATGTTAAGTGTTATTACATTTCTGTCTCTGCACTTTGAACCTAAATCTTCATTCTTACTAAAAATCGTAAAAAAGTAAAATTATTGATTAAACAATTCTCGCCTAAGCATACCGAATTTTCTTTTATCAGCGTACATTCGGAGTGTTTTCTTGAGGTGTGGTTAATTCCCCTCGTCTTCAATCTTTAGTGGTACTATTTTCATTTCAATTCTCAAAGATACTATATATGTAGTACGAGCCTTTCTCTGAAACTAATTGTTGGCGGTATCGATTTAAAAAAAATATATCGATATTGTAAATCTATTGCTGGTATGATATATATCATAAAGAATATCGATATATTTGCCTGTAATAAAATACTCGTATCAAATATAGTATATACGATATGCAAAACACACACTCATACACACACATGCACACGCACGCACACGCACACACCCACACATACACATATATATGTATATATATGAATATATATATAATTATGTCTATATATATATATATATATATATATATATATATATATATCAGTGGATATAACTGCACAGAATGGTATAAACATGTATAAAATCCATGAATAAGGAATTAATCTTTGCCATAAAGACATATATAATTCATATCCTTCACGTACAATGTCATGGCACATTTACCTAAATACATTTTGTTGTAAACATTCGGGCAAGGTTTCCATTTTGAAATTACCTTCTTCTCTTCCTCCTGTCTATCTCCGATATCCCGTAAAGGGCTATACGCTTTATTCTATATCCAAATATATTTGGTCTGATTATTATAATGGAACAAGATGGTGAGCCTGCAGAATCGTTACCGCGAGCTGGTAAAAACGTTAGCACGCCTGGTGAAATGCTTAGCGGTATTTCGTCTCGCGTTACGTTCTGAGTTCAAATTCCGCCGATGTCCACTCTGCCTTTCATTCTTTCGGGTTCGATAAATTAAGTACCAGTTACGCACGGGGGTCGATGTAATCGACTTAATCCCATTGTCTGTCCTTGTTTGTCCCCTCTAACTTTAGCCCCTTGTGGGCAATAAATAAATAAGTATCGTTAGCGCACCGGGCGATAGGCCTTCTGAGTACAAATTCCGCCGAGGTTGATTTTGCCTGTTATCATTTCAGTGTAGATAAATTAAGTACCAGTGAAACACTAGAGTCGATGTAATCGACTAGTCCCTCTCCCCCAAATTTCAAGCCTTATGCTTTTAGTAGAAAGGATTATTACAATGTAACATTAGCACTCTAGGAACTTATTGACGGTCAACATCAGCAAATACTAAGAGCCACATTTTTGCTTGATCAACTAGGCATTTTGAGTACATAGGCAGATAGAAATATATTTAAGCTGATGGAAATATTTTTAAACTGTCTACTTTTAGATAGCAGAAATTTGAATTGTTTCTGTTTTCCCATCTTTATAACCACGTTTTTCCGAAATCGGGTAGACATTTTGAAACGCATTTTAGCCATAACTATCATAGATTATTATACTCGGGCATAGTGTATCGAGAACTAGATTACATATTGTATTGTATTTTTAAAACACTACTTAATACAATATTCAACGGATGTTTTTAGCACGCTCAATGACGCCGTATAGTTCCCTTCGCTTGCTACTTTTAAACATATTTATTATAGGTGAACTCAGTCAGCGATATTAATGTGATTTGACGAATACCAATATGATAAGAAGATTGCATAACTCTAGTAAACAGTATTTTATCAAACAAGCAAGCTTATGTTAACTAGAAATACATGCTACTGTACCACTTTGATCAACAAATGTGAATAATGAATATATTTTAATGCCTATAACTCTACTATAAGATATTTGACAGATAAGAAATTGAATTATCAAAGGTGTTTATTGTGCACATACATTTTCGTCATTAACTTCAACATTATAGAATTTTCGTAGATTTCAATCATGTTAACTGCAAGCTATTTCATTACTATTAGACGCCATTTCACTCACTATCTTTGCCATCGAAAACGTCAGCATTTCAACAGCCAGCTGGCATTGCTCCAATTATACAACATGATGTCTAACAGAATATTTTAACTCAGATGAAGGGCTTGGTAATATGGCATGCCCTAATAGATAATCCACCCTCTACGTGGATCATATACACCGTCATATGAAGAACGACATTAATAAAACACTTTTACACTGTCGAATCTAACCAGCATTAATATAATCATAGCATATACTTTGAATATTTGTAAACAACACCTATACACTTTTATTATTTTTACCACAATAAGATACATATTTACATCTAGCTATTACTGGATATGTACTACGCATTTAGAAATGGCATTTCAAGAATTATGCGGACTAAATAAGTCAGACCTATATATTTTAAGGGAGAAGACCTATCTTAAATTTTAAATGACTGGAAATGCGGCATTATGAGCTTTATTTTGAATTTTTGACGTATTACAAGTCAATGATTTTAAAACAGTTGGATGATTTCTACAGCATCTAACTTGTGATGTAAATATTAATTTCTGAATTAATGAAAATAACTAAAGAAAGGTATTGGCTATTTTGTGTTCACTTCTTTTCTATTAGAAAAAGAGAGGAACACAAAAAATTCCATCGTATGAACATTGCTGTTACACATATCATGGACGTTTGCATTGCTGTGTATTTATGAAGTTCGATTCGCAACTACGAGCTTTTGGTTTCGTTCTCCAAATACAGGTCCTTGAATAAGTTAACAGAAGATTTGTTTGTAAAATTTGATATATGGAAACAGTGATGCACCTGTTTTTGGGTGGTAGGCTTAATCTGTTAACATTAACACTATCCACAGTTTCCGTGGGTGCTGTAGTGCAATGCATATTCAATTATTCAGTCCAAGTGTTCCGCTCGGTAGTACCTTCGTCCTTTGTACCCATCAAATCTGGTGGCTCTGAAAAACGTTATGTGTACCTTTCTTCCCCTTCACTAAGCTATAAAATATGTATTTGAAATGAATGTGAATTAACAGACAATCGTCACTGCTACCGCTTTGCTTGTCTGTAGCAATATGCATCAACAATGACAGCTACAACGAATTAATTTCGATATAGATCCAATGTAACACAGCTGAGGAAAAAAAAGAACCTCTCACAATTTCAGATAGAACAGTAGGAGTCTCACGTGAAATCTTCTAAACTACTGACAAGAAAGACTTTGCGTCAGACTTGATACAGTCACTCATCGCCTGTTCTGAAGACAACATAATGACTATGTTCACGTTTGGTTTAAAACGAAATTCTATAATTCTAGTACATGTTTTGTTTTACAAAGATTTACCGGTGTAGATAATCATCATTCATTGATGAAAATATAGATCTAAGTTTTGACCCTTGTTTAGGCAACAAACTAATCAGAGTGTTTGCCTTGCAGGCAAGAACGACGTTTGTACAATTTAATAGAATTTTAATGGGAAAAAATAAAGCCAAACGAAAACATTGATCATCTTTCGGAATGAATTATCTATGAACAAGTGAGTTGAATAAAGATGAGAAATAATTAAGATCTATCTAAAGCTTCAGGTCTTGACACAGAATGCATAAAAGTCTCGGTGCTATTTATTATCACCATATCATACACAAGAACGAATGAACAGGCAAGGTTCTTTACTACTTCTTTTCATCCTCGCACAACTCTATTTTTAAAGCCTACTCTACTCGATTTTTCCATCTCTCCATTTTGTATCAATAAAATACGTATCAGTAATACTCTGTAATACATTCAATCGGTTATAGTCCTTAAAAAGACAGGGAAATCCATATTTTGGGTTTACACTGAATGTTCAATATCATCATATTTTTTTTTATTTCAGAAATCATTAATCATGAGTTGTTTAAATACCATGTTATCGGTTGAAGCTTCAATAGAAACAAGCTAACACAAGGAATTGAAACGAGGTTGCTTTCTACAATTGATATTTAGCATAGAATTAATTACACCAGAATAACTGAACATAAAACATATAATATTGGTACCGATTCAAAAAGGAGATCCATTGTCTTTCTAAAGCAATAAGGTACATATTTGAATTTAAAATCAAATTAATCACTTAGGTTTATCAATATGTATCAATAACTATTGGTATGTCTTTTGGGGTGGTGATTTTTGCTATCAAAAATGGACTTTAGTTTCACGAGTGTAATTTATATGGTTCTCTAAATTCAGTAAGTGTGTAGCAGTTAAAATTAAATTTATAATTCTGTACTTCAGTGCTTGTTAGGAAAAGTAGAAAATATTACAGAGGATGGTAAATCGAGGGAGAAGAAATGCATGAATGCATATTTCGAGCTTCTAGAAGTGAGACACTGCAGTTTGGCACAAGATCAACAAGTTCGAGGTAGTAGGGGTTCGATTGCAGCGCTGAACAGGTACTTATTTTATAGACCCTGAAGGGGTGAAAGGCAAAGTCGACTCCGCCAGAAGTTGAACTCAGAACGTAAAGACAGACGAACTACCGCTAGCCACGTTGCCCGGTGTGCTAATGATTCTGCCAGCTCGTCGCCTTACAGCAGTTTGTAATATGATGGGTATACATAGGAAAAAAAGTGTAAATACGAACAAAATATTTCTGTTCTGGTATTATGTTAACATTACTAATCAAAATGATTTTCATATTTTGTGATACAGTATTGAATGTTGGTGTAGCAAAAACTCCATTTCAAATAAGTTACAGTACTCTATGGATCATAACTATGCTTAATAAGGTGTGAAGTGTTGATTATTGACCATGAACCGAGATTTTGTTTTTTTTAATCATAAAGGCAAAAGCTTATTTTACTTTGTAGAATGTTGCAAGATTTAAGACGCATGTGATTCACGAAGTGAGAGTTGAGTGTGGATGGCTAAATATTAGGTTGGAAAGAAGTATTTCAAGATAAGAAAGAACAACGTGCGTCTTTTATTCAAATTGATATATATAGGCCAGATAGTATTTCTCCTCATTTGTATTTGGCAAATTGTTGATCTCTCGGGCGTAAAATTGTGATTTTAAAGCAAAAAGAACACTCAATAAACACTCACAATAAATTTAAACATTTTAGCAAGTAATAAACTCTGTTCCTGCTACGTAATATTTCAATGATCAGAACATGTGATAATCAAATGGAGCAAGGTCAGGAAGATAGAGGAAGAGACAAACCTTCTATATTTAGTGACATAACCTTTGAGTGACTCGAATAATGTGGTTATGCATCTTCCTGTAAAGCAACGCCCCTTTACTCTTAAACAATGATGAGTGTGAGTATCCACTTGAACTGTTGCGTTTTCGATTAACACTTCATTATAGATGATACTCTTCATATCTCGCTAAATACACAGCATAGTTTTTACGGGTGTAGTTTGTACTGAGTCCGAACAGTTTTGCTTCGTTGGATATGATTATGAGGACCCACTTTGCATCACATGTGAGAATCCTATACAGAAAAGTTGCGGTAGCAACCCCATTATTCAATGATGACCAGACACTTTGTATATACATTGACTGGGGTACAATTGCAATTGAAATGCTAAAATATTAAGACGAACTATTTACAATCTGGAATTTTCGCGAAACTTGTACCATGTCAATGAAATTACAGTATGTGAATCAGATCTGTGGATAGACTTTAATAGTTAGATACAGTGTAGCTCTTGAATTTTTTCTTTTATTTTAATTTGTGAAGCATATATAATTATTTTTATTATTTTTTTCTTTTTGCTTCTCATAATATTGGTTTATTTTCATGAGTTTATTTTTTCTTCTCGGAGGTGTATATCTATGGAATTACAACTAATGTTGCATTACTGGGAGATAGAATATTGTGAAATATAAGCCAAAAGATAAAAGGAATTTGATTCAACGCACAACTGCAATACACTGCATACACTTCAGAGAATATTTTATGTACTGTATAACTCTCAGTTCGCTTTATCCAAGTTGTGTTTTATAGTATATTCATCCAGGTGCCTAGAGAACTCAAAATACATGTATAGTTTATTATCTAGAGATATTTCGAATAAATATTTCATTACGAGTTTGCACAAATAGATAGTAAGAATACTCCACCTGTCAGTTTTGTTATAGTAGCAGATGGTTTCTGTCATGAATTTTTTATGAGTATAGGATTTCGGCTAAAGGAATATTATGACGTTGTCAAAACAATCCCCAAATCTGGTTGTGTGCCCAAAACTGTTTACAAAATATAATAATTGAGCGGGATATGGAGAGTGAATTTCAAAAAAATTTTCTTATTTCTGTTTACCACAATTATCTTAACAGCAATTCATTTTCACTTTGAAATATAGATAGCCAACAGATTTAAATAAATGTTATATGTATGAAATATATGGATATTTTCTGTTAGAATCAAAGGCTTAATATCGATTTCTAACAAATGTAGAAGGCCAAAGTTTTTGTTTCGTTTATTGATAGAGCACTTCAAATAGCTGGCATTGTTATCGATTCCACGGGCAGTGTCTTGGCTGAAATATTTTAGTTTCAGACACATGCCCATACATTATTTGTTCTGAGCGTTATGTCCCGATTTCAATTCAGCCTTGCATTTCATCCTTCTAGGCTTGATAGCATATACTAGCAGTCAATTACTTCGATTTTACACCCTCTCCCGATACCGAGCCCCTGTGCTTATATAAGAAATCATTATGTAACCATTTCTGAAACTAAAATACAAAGTTACTCCCGACAATATTTAAACATTGATTGTAGAGAGATGTAACTAACCGCCAACATGCATCCGAAATTCTACTTATTCTGGCATTGAAATATTACTATATATCTTGCACATTATCATTACCTTAAAGTTCAACGGTATGTGAAGACTGAATTCAGCTGAAAATATCAACCATAGAGATGTCAGTTATATGATTCTACCTATTTGGAAATTTGTCTGGACGAGCTGTTGTTTACTGGGTTCTCCTCATTCCTAATTAGGAATGAGAACCCAGGTTCAAAATTACCTCAAGAAACTTGATGAAGGCTGGAGGTTATATCAGCCGAAACGTTGTGTTAAAAACAAAAAGGATGAGGACAAATATCGAGTGTAAATAATGTAAACAATGTAGCTTCATTGTTGTTTGCAGACATTATCAAATAACTCCAGTAAACATGAAAAGAAGGTCCATAAATGAAGATAGAATACTTTAATATATATATATATATATATATATATAAGGTTGAGTGTCCATATAAACAATGACGCCGACATTGCCTGCAGGGCGTGCTCCTGGTACCTTGGGACTTTTGGGTTTCAATACGCACCAACCATTATAATTCTCTCCTCCACCTTCCCCCGTCCTTTGAATACTGTTCTCAGCTACGGTTTCCCTACTTGAAACAAGGTATTATAAAAATTGAAGCACTCCAGTGATCTATCACAATCGACAGACGACACAGAAAAACAGACGATATGACGAGTCTTGATTGTTGGGATCGCGCTGAGAAACTCAAACTTTATTCCCTCGAACGCCACTGTGAAACTTATCATTTGTATGAGGTGGAAAATATCACAACAGCAATGCCAAAATGGTGTTGGCATCAACTTTAATATTCAAACGCATCCTTAACGAATATTTCCCACACATTCCAGATAAACCATCTACACTAGGACACATCTCTAGAAACAATAACTATTCACTCGAAAGAACTATTGTACCCAAAGATCAACTGCGATATAAAACATTCAGGTGGTGCTATTAAGTTAGACATGACCTATGGCAATTCTAGCAGAAACTTACCTAAGTATATATATATATATATATATATATATATATATATATATATATATATATGTATATATATATATATATGTGTGTGTGTGTGTATATGCATGTGTGTGTGTGTGTGAGTATGTGCATGTGTGTGTGTGTGAGTGTGTGTGTGTGTGTGTGTGTGTGTGTGTATTCTATCTTCGCATTTTGTGACGTACAGTGATATTAGTTTGAATTTCCAAACGCACCATGTTACTGGTTGATGAATATATAAGTGAAGCCAAGAGAGGCATTGAGATGTAGATACAACATAATCGTAACACACCACTAAACAAATCTAAATCATTATCTCGGGATAACATAAGCAGTGCCTTACGTTTAGATGGTTAAACATATCCGCACACATAATCATGGGGCAATTTTCCGCAGGATGTTCATCTGCAAAAGTCGACTTGCATTTATCCCCATTTAAACGTGGATGTTCTGGTGGATCAAAGTGTACCATGAGAGAAACTCTCATAATGGCATCTGTATTAAAATGCTCTAGGCGCTGGAGATGCCGGGGATTTTGCACATTTTACATTTTGTAACATAGGCTAATATGAGTGTGTATATCAGTTTCTACCACAATACAGTTTCTTCTAACAGAACATCCCACGGCATTAATAATACCTTTGTCGCTAACATATACATATATAATCGACTTGCATCGTATGAATCATTTAAACCAAAGCTCTATAAGGAAATACTTGCCTCAAAGCAGCTACTACAGAAAGCTTCGATCCAGGAACTTTAGGTTTGCGAAATATACCGTATAACAGACATGTAACAACATTATCCTTCTAAACAAACTGCCTCGCCATATCTATTTACGAGCAATAATGTAAATTTGAATATTATGGTAATTAATGTGACTTTATACGTAAATATAATTAAGGTAATTATCATCACAAAATTACATTTTCCCCAAATTATGCCTATTTTGTTCATTCAATCGACTTATAGTGTCATGATATTAAATAATGAAATAACATCATTAATTACTGAGATACAAAGTAAAAATATAATTGTAACGATAAGTTAATCAGATGGTGTCATGTATTTCGGTTTTCATCGTGATTACAACCAGTAAAATTGAAATAGCCATGAAAAATATACTGAAATTCAAATATCTCGTTCGTAGGTCCAGAACGCAAACAGATAATTTTATTTTCTGACAGCATATGTGAAACATTTCAAGCCGAAGCATTTAGTTGCTTGTAAGGAATTTTAGATATGCGGGGACAATCCTTTATATGAAAATAAAGCAAGTACCAGTCTATAGCGAAAATAAAATGTTATGTCAGTGATATTCAATAATAAATTCGTATGCTGGTAGTGTTTTGATAAATTAAAGCAATGTAATTAGTAGTATCCCGTCTCTATTTCCGTTATCGCACTCAGTGGGGTTGTTGAAACTGATATTGTAGTATTTCGGGATCATCAGTTTTTTTTGTTTGTTTTTTTTTGTCAAATAAACACACGCACTATATATTTGTTCTTCACTCGCTTATTACTATTCTTATTCTAACTCATGTCCATTGTCCAGATATCTTTTGTAACACATCTGTGATATCCTCAGTTACATTTTCCGTCTTCGTGTGTGATATTGCTCTGCTTATTCCATTCCGTTCTTCTATGTGTATCCATATGTGTACGTGTGTCTGTGTTTGCGTATGTCGGGGTGTACATGTGTGTGTGTGTGATCTTTCTTAGTAGCACTATAACCCTTCCCTCAATCCCGTGCCTCACACCGTTGCTGCTGCTGATGCCTTTCAACACGACGTTTTGTAACACGCTGTGTTTGTGTATTTCTCCATGCTGCTGCTATCATGGCAATTTTCGTTGTTGTTTCTATTATTGCCATTGTTGTCAGTCGTGTTGTGGATATTGTCACGGCCGTCTGTGAAGGTTCCGCATATGTATTTGTGTGTGTATATGGGTTCGATTTCTATGTTGTTTGTACCCATGCCCTTTATACAGATAATTTTTATGTCTCTAATTGTTTTTGTTTCTATTTGCGTGTTTTCTCACTTCAGTCTTTAGTCGTCATGTTGTGTGGTGTGGTAGTAAGTGTTATTGTTCCATTCATGTTTTCTGTTAAGGCTCCGTCTGTCTACTGCTCTGTATATAGCCTATGTGATCTAAGTGCCGTGTCAGTTCTATGCGTTGATAATATTTTCGCCTCTGTGCTATTGACGACACCTCTAAGTTCTGCTTGAGCATATATATAGAGCAATGACGAGCCTTCCTTTTCTTTGACCTCACGACAGTGTCCAACAATATGTACCCCTATTTTGCGTGCTGTCTCGGCAATGTAAGTAGTTGTCATGCTTCTGTACCGTCCCTCAGTACATCGTAATCTATACACTATATTCCTAACATTACAGTTAGCCCGTAGTTTCATCTCACATACAATAAAATTGTTCTCTGTACATGGGGACCTATCGAAGGGATAAGTTCTACAGATCAGGAATTTTATAGGGGCATCAGGCCTTCCTACTAATTTAATCTATTGATCGGCTTTACCTAATGCTTCTCCAAAAAGGTATGCTGGTTCGCTGCCAGGGGTAGCATCAACGAGCATGACGTTTTTGTCGTCATACCATGAGTTGACCTTATCTATCCTTTATTCTGGTCCTTTCTGTGCTGTTCCAGAATTTACTCTTATATAGCGGGCAGATCCCCAGTGCATCACTCTCTATGAACAACTGCTGCGGCAACGGGGTGGGGAACGGGACTGAGGGGAGGGTCATAGTGCTACTAAGAAAGATGTTACACACACACACATTTACACACACAAACACACAAATACAGACGCATGCGCATATAAGGATACACATCATAGGAGAACAAAATAGAATAAGCAGGGCAAGAGCACACACAAAGACGGAAATTGTCACTGAGGATGTCACAGATGTGTGACGAAAGATTTCTGGACAAAGGACATGTGCGGAATAAGAACAGTAAGAAACGAGTAAAGAACGAAAATACAGTGCGTGTTTATTTGACAAAAATAAATGACTGTCCCGAAATACAGCAATATCTAGATTTAGATTATTTAATATGCACGTTGTTTATAAAAACAGTAGCGTGTTACTGATTTCTCGCACCTAGTGACCACCTCTCCTTTTGGCCATCCAAAACACCAATAATCGGATTATTTAAGTTTCATTCTAATTTTTATTACGTTCATAACATTCCAGGTAATGTCTTAAAAATCATTGTTACATCGCATTTTACTTCGATTTTGTTTTTAGTTTTTAGTTTCTTATTTTATGAGAGTTCAATGTTGTTGGTATTGCTTTGATGCGAGAGAAGAAATTAACTCCGTTTAGTCACTGCATTACTTTTAGATATGGGAACTTTATTTTCTTTTCGTGTCTCTCCTAAATGTTGAAGAGGATTAGTAGTTGTAGATGGAAAGAGTATTTGAAATATTTTGTCATGTATGGTTGGAAGGCCATTGTTACCTAGGTAAACATTACTTGCTCAAGATGTGCATTCGCTGGTAGAAATTATCAGTAAATATGTGGCCTTGAATAATTCAAGATGAAATTATATAGTTGTGACATGTGAGATTCTGTTTAACTATTTCTTAGTTGCTCCTTACAAAGATTGCACATTCTCATGTTTATCATGCACATCGTTACGAGTGTATAATGTTCCTTTGGACCACAAAATACGCTTATTATCAGTTTCAACATTACTCGTTATATACTATCATCATCATTGCTATTGTCGTCATCATCATCAACACCATCGCAATCATCATTAACATCACTTTTATTATTATCATTATCACCATCAATCTTATTATCATTGACATCGACTTTCACATCTGCTTTGTCCTAATCAATTCGACATTAACTTATAATGAGCTTCTATTCTGATAGCTAATTATATCTTATGATATAGACAATATGAAAAATATTAAATGAGTAAGTAAATCGGAGTATAATCAGATTCCTTTTTAGTTTTATGATAATCTAGCATCTATGAGTCAGGTGAAAACTATAGAAATACAAATAATATAAAAAAATAAAAAAATAAGAATTAAATAAAAGAACATGTTATCTCTAGTTATCACTGATAAGGTAAAACAATATTATCATGTCATGGGGAGTTTTCGTTTTCTGAAGCTGCGATTTAAAGGTGTACCCATTACTGATTTATAAGTGCTTCGTCGAATGTTAACAGTTTGAATCTGTAAACTACTCTTTTTCCTTTAAGGCTCTCATACTCCCAAATTGCATCATTCAAACATCGGTATATTTCTGTGTAATCTTGAATCTTGCGTTTCATGCTTAAATAACAACTGTATATACATACATACATACATATATATATAT
>NC_068982.1:118848785-118850764 GCF_001194135.2 Octopus bimaculoides
CATACATGAACTTACACACATACGCACATACACGTGCTGTTATTACACACACATACACATGGACCCGCATGCACGCACACATACATACCTCCCTCTCTTGCACTCTCCTGTCTTAGAAAGAACTTTTCTTTCACCCATTCCCTTCCAGTCATTCCAAAATGTAACCTCGTGTATATCATTGGCGGTTTTTTCTTCCTCCGTCTTCCCGTCTTTGGACTTTCCTATATTTCCGACGAAAAGCTTCGCTCGAAACGTCAATTTTTTTTTATTTCCTTTCCTGAGCGTCCAGTAACACAATATCTGTATCACGTCCTCGCGTTTTTTTGTCGTTGTTTTTATCGTTTCTCTTGTTTGAACTCACTATATATATATATATATAGATAGATAGATAGATAGATAGATAGATAGATATATTTAACACATATATATATATATATATATACATATATACACGCACACACATATATATATATATATGCATATACATACATACATACATACATACTTACATACATACATATACATACATACATACATGCGTACATACATAAACATACATATATATTTATTCCCAATTTCTCCTTGTCTCTTTTCAGAACTTTGACAAAATACGTTCTACTTTTTCGTCTTGTCCGTCTATTTTTTTTTTAAACTTTTTGTTTTATCGAAATCGAAAGTTATCTGCATCACCTTTGAAGTAGCACTTACCTGTTTTATAATGCTTCTCATTCCAAATTCACATTTTATGTCATTTATTGATAATTATTGCAACATAGTAGTGCATGTAATATTATAAAGAACACGTGTGCGATGTGTTTATCCTAATCAGTATAATTCCTATGGAAAAACCGATGCAAAGAGTGGGCAACAATAATCTAAATAGTGGAAGATATTCATTCATTTTAAAGTTCACGAGTTATTGCACTCAATTTTGACGTCAGTAATATTATTCTTATAATATAAGATGACGATGATATTTACTATGTAAATTTGCCAAATTCTAAATAGGATATGCGATCGAAACAAAATTTGATGTTACTGTCGTTACACACATCTAAATAAAGTCATTTTACGATCCAAAAGCAATATACCAAACACATATAGCAACATTTTCAAATCTATAAAATTTATAGTTTTCTACACAAATTTAAATTTTGATTCTGCTGTATATCGTGAATCGATACAGTGCCGGTTCTTCTTCAGAGAGATCAATGATTGGCATCTCCTCACTAGAATTGATACTTTATTAGCTACAAAGCGTACATATATTTTACTGGGCTGTCAGAGAAACTTTTTTTTCTCTATGTATTTCCTCCCTTATTTTTAATCAAATTTTTTAACAAATCATTCAATAATATATTCTCCTTGAGGGTTCATGAATTCTTTTCAACATTCCACCTGCTTCACGGTAAAAATCAACGAGTCTTGACTAGAATAATTCATTAGCTCTTCGTCAATGTAGATTGTTAGAGAGCAACAGGAAACGTTAATAAAATGAATGCTTTATATCAAGAGAATGCGGTGGTGCAATCGAGCATTTTAGTTCAACTTAGCGACTTTAGAACGAACGTTGCCGTGTTGAAGAAGCATGCCGTGTCATCGGTCGGGTCGCTTCAGCTAGATTACCCCGCCAAATTGTGCGTTTGCTTAATATAACGCTCGTTACTGACTGGGAAGTTGTTCTCAACCATTTCGTATTAGATTAGCCATTCTCTATCATCCCAAATGACGCTTATTACCTTGCAGAAAAGCAGCTTCCACTTGGCTGAAAGTGCAGTTTGGTTGTCGACAGTGATTGTTGCTCAGATACCAAGGAATCTCTCACTTGGTTGCGCTTGGGGATCCAGTTAGAATCCTAATGACGTTTGATTCTGACAAGACCTTATAGAAGAGATGTCTGAATCTTTTACCTCCCACGACTCACCCAGAAATAGTGGATGAAGAAATGGATATATATATATATATACTATATATATATA
>NC_068982.1:118851299-118858507 GCF_001194135.2 Octopus bimaculoides
ATATATATGCATTATAATAGAATTCTATATTTAAGAGATGAGGAATTATGTACATTATTTACATTATTTATATTTGACGGATATTTTTCCTCATCTTGTTTGTTTCCCCAAGACACCCGATGAAGGTTGGAGAATATATCAACCGAAACGTTGTGTTAACAACAAACAAGATGTGGACAAATGTCCATCAAATGTAAATAATGCAAATAATGTATATATATGTGTGTGTGTGTGTGTGTGTGTATGTGGGTGTGTGTGTGTGTGTGTGTGTGTGTATGTATGTATGTATGTATGTATGTATGCATATATATAAACAGAAAGCTTTTCATTCTTCTGCATATTAAAGCGACTAACTTTGGCATATTCCTTTTCCTCTCTGCTTTGTGCTATTTCATGAATAAATTCTTCTACTGCGTCGTTTATTTATTCACTCCTGCCCCCTGATTCACTTGTGTCGTTTCATACCTTAATCGTTTCAATATTTTACCCCACGAAATCCACTCAAACAATAATTTCCCCAATCAGCCTTCCTTGGGAATTCAATTTCTGCGCTTCCTCTTAATGTAAAACCTCATACGTACACTTTGACCAACATCCACATCATTTCCATCAATTTAATCTGCAAGAACATGCGAAGTTCTTTGGTGGTTTTGTTCTGCCACTCATCTACTAATTGGCCGTATTTTAATAAATGTCAATCCATAGAGATAAGTAGATTAAGACAACTCACACAGTTATTACTGTTGATAACACTCACGAATCGAAATACACCTTAAATCAATATTTCATTTCTTCTGAACAAAGATATGCATTTTGAACTGATACAGAAATTCTCGGAAAACAAAGATCTATAACATAGGTTATCTAGAATGTGCGAGGGTCAAACGCCACCTATCAGACGCAAAAATATAATAATGTGCTGAATTTCTATGAATCGTGTATGGTACATTTTTTGAATTTTATTCATAGAAAGCATTCTGCTTCTTCTGGAGAGAGATTTTTTACTAAAACATCTATTCTCACACCTATACTTATTTCACTTCTTCATTAACGAGCATCCTTTAATTTTTACATATCTTATCAAATAATGAGAGTTTCCATGTTATGTGGACATGTTGAAAGATGCCCGTAATTCATCCTCCATTATTAACGGGTTGGTGTCCGGTAGAGTTAAGGTATGTCTCACAACCAGGAGAATGGTAAATTAATGAATATCGTGTCACCAAAATGATATTCTCAGTAACGAAAACCATCAAAAAGCTAATGAAATAGTGCAAAATAATCCATAAATAGGATGGGAACTAGAGATGCCCCACTATGCAAAAGTGAGCTGAGTTGCTATCCATCTGTAAATATCTGTGAAATGGAGCAGAAGTGGAGTAAACAGGTAAACGCAGCTATTAATGTTCCTGTCGAAGTTCGATGAAAGACACAAGCTTTTAGCAATAAATGCAGAGGAGGTGCATTGTTGAGCTATGGTGCACGTATTGTCAACTGAAGAACCTAAGCTGAAAAGCGAGGAAACTACTCACAATGGACAGAGCATTTCATCACCCGATCTAACCACGCACAAAGGTGAATGGGTGATCAGGTTTGAAAAGTGTTTACGCTCTGAAGTATATCAAGAGTGCCTTAGACAGTTGCTGGTTTAGGTGATAATTTCCGGTTTTGTCAGGCCATATACTGGAACGGAGAAAGTGTGTGTTTAAAAAAAATGAGCGAGCAAAACGAAAGAAATGGAATGGAAAAATGGATGTTTTTGTGAGAGAGGTGAACAGGAATATAGACAACGATGTAAGGTAGCAGTGGCTAAGGAAGAGTGACTTGAAGCTAGAGACAGAAGTATTTATTTGTGGTGCACAGCTACAAGAACTTAGTAATAATTACACCAAAGATGAGCTGGATTGAAATCCATCTACAACTAGCTCTGAAAAGAGATTGAAGAGGAGGTAACAGGCAAATACTGTCATGTTTGAGTGCTGCTACTGGTTTTTCTTTCAATGATTCATGAGAGAAATAAAGTGTCAGCAATCAATGCAGAGGGGATTGCATTGTTGAAGTAAGGTACATGTATTATCGAATGGCAAAAATCAGAATGACGAATTAGCTACACGAATCCTCAGCTGAGTGGTCGAAATTTGAATAAAGAGTGCTCTCTTAGTCCACTGGTTGCGGAAAACTGATTTTGTGTTACAATTTTCAGTAATGTTGTTGTGTTTAAAAATAATAATAATAATAATTATAATAATAATAATAATAATAATAATAATAATAATAATAATAATAATAATAATAATAATAACAACAATAATAAGGATAATAATAATGATAATAATGATAACAAGCTTGTGAAGCTGATATCGACAGGAGCAGAACCTATTAGTGGCTGCAGAGTGTTGGTTTGAAAGCCGAAACAGAAGGATTGATAGTAACGGCACACGACTAGAGTCTCCTCACTCGGAACTCTCAAACTAATGTCACACTTAATGCGATAGCCACAAGGTATAAACTCTGCAATGTCAAACTTGAGAGTATTGACCATATTGTTGTCGGCTGCTCAGTCCTTCCCCTTACAGACTATAAATCCAGACATGATCGAGTTGGCCAACGCATGAGCTAGAATATATTCCGTCACTCTAAGAACTCGCATGAACAGCATCCAGATCCAGTCATTGATGGAGAATATGCTACCAACCTATGGGATTATGGGACACCTACTGACAGGAAATAAGTGCTAACAAACCAGATATCGTCATTAAAGACTAAGACAAAGAACATGCCTGTTAATTATTATGACAGTGACTACAGAAAGAAACATCTCAGCAAAGGTATTTGAAAAGCTGTCGAAATATGGGGACTTTGATATTGAGATATCTAAGGCGTGGCAATTAAAAACCAAAACTATACCTGTGGCTGTAGGTGCCCTGTGAATAATTAAGAAAGTTACTGACAAATTTTTTGACCGGATTCTTAAGAAACCAACAATCAATGAGAATCAAAATTTTGTGTTAACATCAACCGCCCGAATTCTCAGAAGGTTTTTCTTCATCTCATATATACATACCTTAGTTCTCTGGTTGAAACCTGGTCGGAAGATGAAAGAAAGTGGTAATCGATGGGAGAAGAAGAAGAAGAAGAAGAAGAAGAAGAAGAAGAAGAAGAAGAAGAAGAAGAAGAAGAAGAAGAAGAAGAAGAAGAAGAAGAAGAAGAAGAAGAAGAAGAAGAAGAAGAAGAAGAAGAAGAAGAAGAAGAAGAAGAAGAAGAAGAAGAAGAAGAAGAAGAAGAAGAAGAAGAAGAAGATTTTTATGCGATAGTTCACTAGAATTTTTACGAGAAAATTGTTTTGACATGCACAGAAAACATTGTTTTCTTGTGGGCATTTCCTATAAAATCGCAGAAATGAAAAAAAATAGTGTATATTGTATCTGATTTTGTTCATATTTACAGGTGGGAAAAGGTAAAAATATGAAAAAATTAGAATATTATACAATTTGAAGTTTGAAATCTATAAGTTTAAGAACAGAGATTTTAGTAACTCCTTCGTCCTAACAATTATCTTTGGGCCCTTGGAGACAGCACTGGACGTATTTAAGGACACAACTTGATAGATTTGATCTTAATCTTGTAGTGAGTGAAGTGCACTATATGTTTACTATTGACATCAAAATATTTTTGGAAAGTCTGCAAGATATCTTAACATATATGCATGTTGAACAGCATTGCTTATCTAACATCTGCAGAATTTAGAACATGCTACACACATATACTTTGTGAATGGAGCAGTTGGCTAGGATGCACATTTTTTGATGTTAAAATGGAAGTATCTTCGATAGTTATTCCTGTAAAGAAAACCATAAACAAGTTAGACGTATATCCGTTCCCTTTATACAAGTAACTTTGTACATATCGGTAGCTATTTTTGACGTGGGTGTAGCAGCGATTGTCTTTTTCACAGCATATTCCGTATATGGAGTAAAATGTTCTCAATGTACAACACCTGCAGTACAATTAATATCGAACTAAAGAAAACATAGAGATTTACCACATGAGTTACAATGTGCATCTTCATAAGTGCAACAGTCAAGCCATCGATTTTATTATCAGAATAATTATAAGTAATGTCATGTACTTGAGAATCCAGAAAGCAAGCTTCATCAAACGTGCTATTAGCTATTGACGGTATTTTGAAGGAAAAAAAAAAAGAAACAGTAACAAACATCACAACAGCTACCTGAAAAGTGGGGAACGGGTACCGCTTTATCTTCAACTCACACACTCAGTCTACTTTCTGACGAAAGATCTACGTTAAATGACCAGTGAAAGCGATACATTTCCCACTTAAAAAATACCCTGTTTTACCATTTTTTTTTTTTTTTTTATAACTGAATCTCCAAATAGCCCAGATATTTTCAGCCTATCCGACCCCTCTAAATATACCTATATTTTCGCCAGAAATATCGGATTACTAATTACTTTAAGTTAGACATGTATATTTCTTCCTATTCACATATAATTTGCCACCAAATACATTACAGCGGTTTTCTAAATAACTGTTATATGTTTTTCTTCACTATCCGTAATGCTTCCAGCGAGCTACATTTGTCACTATTAAATCGATATCTTTCTTCCCTTTCTCTACTTTTGTGTGTATGGGGTGTGATAGCGAGCGCCTGTGTGTCAGCGAACGTATATACATAAGGTGATTTAGAGCTAGTAAAACTGAATGGTTAATAGGATATTTCTAAATTCCAAAACTACGAACATAAGTGAATATTAGTTGACCGGATAATATATATATTATAGAAGTGAAACATTAAGACAGCGAGATGTGTTAAGTATTCTTTTGCTTTGCAATCAGTGTTCGTGTAAATTTGATTTTACTGTATTGCTTATTGGTCCATATTGCCTTTGCAGACAACCGAACAATGAACATTTATGCGTAATAGCAATTAAAATATACCTAATCTAGCATTCGGCACCTAAATCTAATTAATCATCAGACATCGATGTCTAGTGACCACCTGCTCGCCGTGTCGCACGTGTTCACTATAGAGACAAGTGATATTTGATAATTATACGAAGAAAGAGTTTTCAACATGCTATAAAGTAATTCCTAAACTGACTGAAACTTAATATTTGTGCAGACTGTTTGGTATCTAGGTTAGCTGCCAAGGAAACAAGTAAACCTACTTATGCATATATAATATTTAGACACCTAACTTTTATATCAACATTTTTTTCTTTATATTTTTTCTGCTACTGATGATTTTATCAAGTATATTGATAAAGTAATTTTATGATGCTATTTTTATTAATTGCCTATACACAAATGATGTAGCGTAGAAAGCTGTGTGTAAACATATTTATGATGATACGCATATGTTTGTATGTTGATATAGTTTGGGGAAATGAGTTATTATTACATTTGTATATATTAGTGCATATACTGGATATTATAAGTTTTTGTTTAGTGACTTGCTTTACTACCTACACTATTTTTTTTTCGATAGTATCTTATCGAAATGAAATTACATCAACAGAGATGATTACCGGATTGACAAGTAGAGAACAAGCAACAAATATAAACCTTCAGTCAAATAAATGTATTAATATATTGCAAATATATTAATATTTTGTTGATACTGTAGATATACAAATAACCTGGCAAGAAGTAATAAATATACGCTATTAAGTTAGCTTAGATTTCTTTGATCTGTTACCTACAGCATTATATAACTTGTAATCAAGATACATATTTGTAATCAATAATTTATTTTCTCAAGCAAAATATGAAATTGCAAAAGTTAACTTTGTACGATTTTATGCTGATGTTCTCTCCACCATATTAACACCCTCATCGGCAATTTCTATCAACTGTTCACTTGCAGGATCGAACTATAACCTATTTGATTAGGTAGTGAGGCAAAATAAATATTTTTACTATTTAAAATTTGATAACTTTATTTCTAAGCCATGTAGTTTGCATAATGCATCCTTGGGAACATTCTAATCATTCATTGGTTAATAAATGATTCGTCCACAGTCTAGATTGTTAATAAATCATAATTTCAGCTTAACGATTTAATAAGGAGTGAAGTTACAATGTAAAATATGTCAGGTTTCATAAATAACAGAATCTTCAAACTAAACACGAACATGATTTATCCGACATAACAATTGTTATGAATTTGATATTGTATCCCCAAAATTAAGAAATATTTCTTTCAAACGTGATAACAATCTCATGAGACTTCACTTTGAATAGACTTTATTAACTCTCTGACTATGATATATTATATCTTTGATTTGTTTGGCAGCAAACCGCATGTAAAGAATTATATCTGAAATGCATGTTTCGTATTTTATTTCGAAATTAAATCAGAAATTTTCAAAAGGAAAATAGAAAAAGAAAAATTAAAGATAATGCAGAGGCGAAATGCAATAAGCCAAAGAACATCCCATTTCTTACCACTTAATAAAATGCAGTTTTACTTATGAGAATGGTGAATGGGTGTTTATTCGACATAGATTCCTTTCTCCTTAAATCTTAAAAGATGTTCTCCAACTGCAAGTGAATACATACCTTCCCGCTCACACAAACGCACACAAATATATACGCATTTGTATGCACACACATAATATATTTACAATTCATTTTTAATTTCTTTGCTGTCTCTCTTTATTTTGAATAATTGCAGCCAGCTCCTCAATGACCGACAAGACGGAATGTGCGGTCAAGTAAAGGAGATAATTGGACGTCATCCAGTAATCATGAAATACCATAGTTTCATTACTGCATAATATTATGTCTTGAGTGCCATTATCCAACGACGTCGACTTGACTACGACCTCATGAAAATTAACGCTAGAGGAACGTGAAAGAATCAGCAGATTATTGGTTAATATAGACTCAACAGGAATCTTAAAATAAAATAAAATATTAGAAGTCGGATATACGCATTTAAAATAAGCATCGTCGAAGTAATTAATAATGTTAATGTTCAAAATGATAGTTAATACTCATGGCAACAAATTATGCATTAATATTTAATGAAAGAATAATGCTGCAAACAGGAGGAATCCTCAGCCCAGCAGGTGAAATGCTTAGCGACATTTCTTTAGCGACATGTATATATTTATATACATGTTTGTATGTATATATATATACATATATACACATATATATGTATATATATATATATATATAT
>NC_068982.1:118859538-118860347 GCF_001194135.2 Octopus bimaculoides
ATATATATATGTGTGTGTGTATATATATACTTGGAAAAGGATGCGTGGCGTTCGATCATATAATAATATAAATAATATAGATATATGCATATATCCATACATATATGTTCATACTACATCTATATGTATACATACATGCATATATGGGAACAGGACTTTACAAACAAGAGGAGGCGTGAGAGAGAGAGAAGGGTGAAAGTGAGGGAATAAGGAAAGTGGGGAGAGAAAAACAGAAAGGATGAAGAAGAAGTGAGGGAGAGAGATAGTAGAAGAGTACGCATGTAATTATTAAGATACAACTTACTTGGAAAAGATGCGTGGCGTTCGACCATATGATAATATAAATAATATAGTTTAAATAATAGATAGATAGATATAATAATAATATAAACAATATAGATATCTGCATATATCCATACATATATGTACATACCTACATCTATACGTATACGTACATACCTAAATCTTCCTCCTTGACTCTCTGGTCGCTGACATGTGACGAAAGGGGTTCTTTCTTTCTGCCCACTGGTCTTCCTAAAGAACAGACGTGTTTTTTTCTGTCTCTTCATGGCACTTCTACTTAGCGTTCATAATAATTTTTCTATCGTCTTGGCTCAACAGCCCTCACCATTTGATTTTACAGTCTTGTTCTCGCTATCTTGTTTTTATCGTTTTATTGTTTTTACTGTCTTGTTCTCACTGTCCTGTTCTTGTTAACACTTTCACCCTGTGTCTGTGTGTGTGTGTGTGTATGTGCGTGTGTGCGTGTGTGTGTGTGTATGTGTGTGTGTGTGTGTGTGTGTGTGTGT
>NC_068982.1:118860400-118861398 GCF_001194135.2 Octopus bimaculoides
GTGTGTGTGTGTGTGTGTGTGTGTGTGTGTGTGTGCGTGTGTGTGTGTGTGTGTGTGTGTCTGTGTCTGTGTTTGTACCCCCAACATTGCTTGACAACTGTTGTTGCTGTATTTATGTTCTTATAAATTACCGGTTTGGCAAAAGACACTATAGAATAAGTATTAGGCTTACAAAGTATGAATTCCGTGGGCGATTTCTCCGACCAACGGTGGTGCTCTAGCATGGCCTCATTCACATGACTGAAATAAGTAAAACAATAAAAAATCTATGCCATTCTAATTCCAAGCATGGCCAGGTATCTCTGCTAGTATTCTATAAATATGAAGTTACTCTCAGGCATAGAATTAAATTCCTGAAAACTCAGCTGACGCATATTAAGTAGACGCAATTACATCTACAATCGCCCCTTGCCAAAATATCTTAACTTCCACCGCCTGTGTCCCTCTATCGTGGAAAATGCTACTACCTTCCTTTTATAACCACAATTGCATGCAGAAAAATAAATGGAGGCACGCTCTCTTAGTGAATATTGTACTTAATGACATTCACTACTTCTAAATAATTATTAATATATCACCATGTTCGCTAAATTCTATATGTGCCGTCCCCTATCTATCCCCTTTGGCACTCTGTATATTACGTTATTCTCTACCACCGCGCTTAGCCATTTCTATATTTATCTCTTTTCGATCTAGTTATCCTTCTATGTAACAACTTACGTAACTAACAGAAGCGCATCATTCCATTCAGACGCCGACAAAGTCCTCAAGGCAAAAACAACTAAATTATTTTGTCGAACACGGCAAAATCGTTGTTATTACCACCTAACATCTCATGACGGAAGTGTTTTGCTGTGCACTGTATTTGTGTGTGTGCGCGCATACGTTCACGTGTTTGCATGTGTGCGTATTTTTTATACATTAATGTATACGCACACACACACACACACACACACACACCATATATATATCCATATATATATATATATATATATATA
>NC_068982.1:118861928-118864428 GCF_001194135.2 Octopus bimaculoides
ATATATATATATATATATATATATAGAATATATAGATGGCTAGATGAAGACTCACAGAAATGCTTAGTTAGCTTTGATATACTGCGATCGAATTAATTGAATCAATTGTCAAATGAAGCGTAATAGTACACTGAACTTTTAATTAATATCACGGCTGTAAAGCCACACCTATTAACAATAAACTTCTTTGTAGATAACCGCTCCTTCAAGGAAGACGAATTTTGCTAACAACTCTTTGCAATTCAAATTGCAAAAGCATTAACGATGTAGAAGACAGTCATAACTGCCAGCCTACAAATAAATCAATAGTCAATAAGTAGATAGTAAAAGCCTCAACTAATAACATTACAGCATAGTAAAAGCACCAACTAGGAATCTACTAGCACATACATATGTATGTAAATACACACACACATACATACATACATACATACATACATACATACATACATACATGCATATATATGTGTGTGTGTGTGTGTGTGTGACAACATCGGCTCGCTGTTCCAATAATGGAGTGTAAAACTTGACGAAAATATCTTGATGACTTGGATAGCTATTAAAACTAGGTGCTAACAGCGCAAATGCTTCCTGTTTTTTCGTAATACCAGATTTTTTATCATAATAATTCAAACGCAATTATATGTGCAATATTAGACTTCATGAACTAGAATATTAGTAGAAACATGTGGAGACAGTCTAGAAAGAATGGGAGAAGGAGAAAATAAGTGACAGAAAGAATGAGAAACAGATAAAATGAACTTAAACATATGTCGTAACAACATTAATTTTGAAAGTAAGGAATTTGTGTTCAAATCAAGCTTAGGTCAATTTTACTTCTATCCACCCGGTCTCCGTAAAATAAAGTACCAATCAAGCTCTTGGGCAAATTACATCTACTAGCCCCTGATTGCAAATACCACTGGTCAAGTGCCTAAATCATTGAATCAGACAGGGAATATCGTCGTTAATTATACACAAGTATTTCGCTCTCTTATATCTCTCTTTCTACGACATCTCGTACTTATATGGCCATACATACTTCCAAGAGCAGCGCATAAACATGCACACACTCACTCATATACACATGCACACGCGCGAGCACGTACATACTCAAACTCTCTCATACACACGCACACATGCACACACAGACATTCACATATGCATACACACACAAATACATGCACGCATGCGTGCGCGCGCGCACACACACACACGCACGCACACACACACACACACACAAAGGCGCTTGTGTTCGCTTGGAAATCTAGTAATGATTTGCCTAGCCATTACTTGGTGTTTTTTTTTTTTTCAAAATTTCCTTCTCTCGGCCAATCCTAGGTTCCTCTCCTATAAGTTCTCTGAAGAGTGGTACTTACGAAGCCACTGGATATTTTTATACTGCCGTACTCATCTTTCATGTTCTCACCATCCGACTCCAAAACTTGTGCTGAATGATCTCAAAAACCTGGTCGTTTGCGATGTTGTCTAAGATTCATTTTACCATCAGCAAGATCTAACCATGCAAGCAAGTTACTGCTCAATTATTGTCATTATCCTATGGCCTCAGAAAGGAACCATGATAGACGAGGAATAAGAAAACATCCGTATGTTTAGAAACTCTGTAGAGCTGGTTATTCAACCTCTGCACTGTTTGTAAGATATAACACTATCCGCACCGTAGAAGACTTAAACATGTCTACATAGGCTTCAAGGGTATAAAGAATCTTAATGAGACTCAATAAAGACCAGAATCAACATTTTTACGTCAAAGAAGTCATTGTAGTATTTTCACAAAGAACGACCATCCGTGGGTCCCTCGCTTCATAAGTGACTGCCGCATTTACGGCTTCTACCTCGTTACTTTCAACAATTCCAATAGCGGATAGATTAACATCACAAATTCAGGATTTGTTAATGAGATAATAATAGACTGAGAACAGAGTGGAAGAATTGTTCGTATTCGGCAGACACATTTGTCAGAGCTCCAGCAAAAATCGGGCTGGAACTCTGTGTGGAAATAATACCAACTTTCATCACATATATTTGTAAAAGAAAAGACACTAGAAACAATGAAGTTAAAATGTCTAGTGGCAATTATAACGATCAAGACTATATAACGGACCAAGGCTAGAAATATTTAAAAGGAGGAAGAGAGTGAATGCACAGAACATACTTAAACCAATGTGGAAACATAGAAAGATTGCATTAAACAGCAAAATCGGAATCCATCATCAAGTGGTGCTCCCCATAATCCTATAAAATGCGTAACACAGACTCACAGTGGAAAAGCATAGGAAAAGGAGTCCATAAACAAGCACATTACTGGGCGATTTGTGTTTAACACATATTTTATGAGATTGTGTACTTCATACAGCAGCTTCACCAAATTTCACCAAGGAGCCGAAATAGTAACAGGATGTGTCAAGGTATATTTTGCCAGGGAGGAGCATATGTTCCTTGGGAACATATGTTCCATAGGAATGAACATATGTGAAAG
>NC_068982.1:118869548-118880175 GCF_001194135.2 Octopus bimaculoides
TATATATATATATATATTTATATATATTTTTATACCCAAATTAGGCAAAAAATATTGTATCTGTTAACAAACGTAGCAAAATACTCACAAGTGAGTTTTTGTATTTATATCGATTTAAATAAGAGCTCAAAACTGATCCATTGAAAATACTTTATTATAATAATGATAATGATCTATGATCATTTCGATGCAATATCCAGATTGATTAATGCATATTATAAAATATGGGATACTGCATCTCCTCATGGCCTTATTAGTAGCAGGCAGACAATAACAGGATAATTTAAAATATACACAAACCAAACTCGTACATAAATTTTTTTTTGCTTACAAAATGAGACATCAGGTGCAGATGTGGCTGTGTAGTTACAAGCTTGCTTCCCAACCACATGGTCCTAGGTTCAGTCCCACTGTGTGACAACTTGGGCAAGTGTTATCTACTATAACCACGGGCCGACTAAAGCCTTGTTAGTGGATTTGACAGACGGAAACTGAAAGTAGCCTGTCGAATGTGTGTGTGTGTGTGTGTGTGTGTATTTATGAGTGCATGTACTTGTGTCTCTGTTTGTCCCCCCACCATCACTTGACAGTGAGGGAGTGTTTATGTCACCGTAGCTTAGTGGTTCTGAAAAAGGGACCAATAGACTAAGTACTAGGCTTATAAAGAATAACTTCTGGGGTCGATCTTTTCGACTAAAAGGCGGTATGCCAGCATGACCGCAGTGAAATGAATGAAACAAGTGAAAAAATAATAACACTCCGCTTTGTTGTGTGTCAAGGAAGACCTGTTTCTTGCTAACACCTTTCCTTTTCTTGTTCCCAGTTTGTTTCTTTAACTTTCTTGTAACTTACATGAGGAAACGCACAAACATGACTGGAATTCTTGGAAATCAGTTTGCAACACTTTTTGTATGCAATAACTAGATAATAGTAACAGATACCTGTCAGAAAAAAATAATAAAATACCCTCCATCCGACGGGTTTCTACTCAGTTTTTGATATTTCAATTTAGACGTGCATATTTTTACTGAACCCCATCCACAATCACTTAGACACACGCCTGCAGTACTTTAGCTGTATTAACGGGCATAATTTTGGATTGTAAAACTGTACCGGCAACAATATGTGGTTAAGAAGAAAAGAATATTAGTTCAAGGCTATCATTATTTTAATTATTTCGGCAAATAGATTAGGAACGCTGAACATCAACCATTTGTTTATCTTTATGTATTTTCTAATTAATTCAGGAAAGCATTAATTTTAGCATACTTGTCAAAGAGATAGTTAAAGTAGTTGGATAACTCTCACTAAATGTTCTAATATCTACACGGATTATTATTGGAAGATAGTTTTCATTATTGAACTAAATTTGAAGGAAAGATAGTTATTGTTAGTTCATATCCCGTTTATTTGTGCTACAGAGACTGAGCCAATAAACGTATGCGAGAGAAACATTTGATAAGAAGTTATTAAGATGTTTTTCATTTCCAATGTGAAAATAAGCCCTGCTCTCTCGTAAGCTTCATTTTTGTCTCGACATTTATTATGACTTCTAGTGGCAGTGGTACTTACGATAAAATTCTTCCTTATGTACACTCACGACTCATAATGTTCTGATTATACAATCAACAGTAATTACCGGATTCCATGCTTTCGAGAATATAATGTAGCCATAACGTACTAAAGTCGATTATACCAATTACACTTCCTTGATATATGAGGTCTCCTGTCGTAAAACAGAGGGCGAATTAATCGACTAACCCTTTCCACAAAATTTCAGCCCCTGTGTCTATGTAAGAAATTATCTCAACTTCTTTGCTGAAACAAATAGTCACTAATCTACGTAATCTCTAAATAGCAGCAGGCTTGCTAAACAGTAACCACGAATGGATACCACTGCATTGGCCATATTTCTGTAGGCCTAGTGCTTACAGAAATACAAAATGATAACCAATTGTATCGTTTATATTTTCACGTAACACAATGTTGTTACTTTACTGTTGTTGTTCAAATCTACACCATTTCTGACAGATAATAGCCGGGTCCTCTCTAAACCGGGTAGTCCTGAGGATATTCGTGGGGCATGTCAACTTTGTTGATTATATAGGCACTCCAGTTTAAGTCTTTGTCGACGCTTATTCCGAGGCCCCTAGTGGTATTTTTGTCACATGGATCTCTCTTGAGAGAAGTGTGAATGGCAACTTAAGTGCAGCCTCGTAAGTGATGTGAATTAACTGAATTTATTCTCGTTAAGGGGCATATAGTGTGTTTTTTCGTCCATTGGATAACAATCGAGCAGATGCCATTGGAAGTTAGTCCAGTTTCCTTAATCTGTCGATGATATTCAGAAGTTAAGAGTCATGAGCAAAAATTATAACGTTACGGTGTTTGATGATGTCAATGAGGGTATTATTGTAAAATATTAAAAGGAGCGGGTCCGATACAGTGCCTTGTAAGACTCCATTCATGACTCCCGCTGAGCTTGATCAAACACCATTGATCACCACATGTTGGGTTTTGTTTAACAGGAAACACTCAATCAGTTCGTACATCAATGTTGGTTGATTTCTTAGACAGGATGCTAAGATCAACCTTGTGAAAGGCCTTACTGAAGTCAAGATATATGACTTCTGCAATGGAGGAGTTTTAAGATGTCGTCAAAGGAATGCAGGAGCTGTGTTAGGCAGCCCCTGCCATTCCAAAAATAATACTGGTTGGATATAAGTAGGCAGGTGTTTTCCAGACCTCGAGATCTCACCACTCTCAAATAATTTGACGATCAGAGAAGTAAGATTTGTCTGTGATTCAATGCAAACTATTAGTTGCTTCTTTTGTAAACTAGAACAATCGAGTGATTATAGGGTATTATCGGGGGCATAGCTAGTGTCCAGATAGAAACATCAGAGAATAGCTAAAGGAAATGTAAGTTATTGTCGGCACTACTTCAGGATACTAGCGGTGAACCCAGCTGAGGGTTTTTTTTTTAATTTTTGTTTACAGCTGCTCTTTCCGGGTTATCAAACGATATGTCACGATAGATGTGCAAATGGTTTATTTCACAGATACTGTCCAACTTAACCATATTACGATTGCTGAAAGCGGAGCAGATTTGCTTCTCCAGAATCTCAAACTTTTTTTCTGTACCACTACGTAAAAAGAGTGTTGTCTGCCTCATTCAGAAGTCCAACGGTTAACAGAGCGACCTTTCACTTTTTGGTAAATGTGAAAAAGTTCTGCATTGATTTTTATTTTCGCAATGAGCTACTTCTCTTCTGTTGTTCTCTGATTGTCGATGATAATCTTCGTGCAGTTTGAAGATTATATTTCTATGGTTCAAACAAAGCTATATCTGTCAAGTGGGGGTGCTGCAGCTGGCAATATTGTAGCCAGTTGAGTTTTGGTGAATCCAATTTATTTTCTTATTTTTCTATTTTGTGGTTGTCTGTATTTAGCTTTACTCATGGATCATGTAGTGTGAACATATTTTTGACACAAATAACTGCCTGGATGATTTCTGCTTTGTTGCTTGAGCTGGGTGACTGGGGAAAACCAATCAAGGAGTGAATGATCTTGGCTGATTGCATTCCTTTTAGCGTTGTCAAGATCTATGAGGTCAAGAGTGTGTATGGAGTGAGGTCCTTAGACATCACCTTTGGTTGTCAGAATCTCAGGCTACAGAGAAGCACATCGTAGTTAGGATGAAGAATTTTTTTTTATTGAAATATTGTGGATAGCTTTAATGTGGCTACTTAACACTGACTCCAATGTCTTTTTGCTGATTCTCAAACGCGTGAGCACGAGTTTAGACGGAAACATTCGGCCATGAATTTGAAAAGTGATTCCACTGATGCTTTCTCTGGAGCTGAAATGCACGCACCTCTTTTTCAGGTATGAGTAGATCTGCCAACACAGAGGAGAAAGGAGTCATCCATGACGGAAATATTATCTTATTGGCACTGTTCGCTGAAATCTTAATATTCATGAGGCATTCTTTGAAACACTGCAGAGTCGCCTGTGGTGGACTGGAGAGCCCAAGTATTGCTAAATCATTGATTTTATTATACATAAATACTGAGACATTTGATTTGTGTAATGAGACGTGAAGGAAAATAGCTACTTCTTCCTTTCTTCAGTCGTTGTGGTCCGCGTGAACGGTGATAAATTCCTCAACTTTTCATCAGCTTCCAAGTGTGAATTGAATTGTCAAAATGCGTTTCAGTATGGATGGAGAAAGGAATGTGAAGAAGAATGTTGGGTTCCCAAATGTCAATGAATTGAATCTTCCACCAGTTTACATTGCAGTATAGACTGATGCCTGATGCATTAAGTAAAAATGTTGAGACTGGAGTTTTAACGTGATGGCACATTTTAGGGCTTCGAAAGAGAATTACGGTTCCATGGCAGCAGAGAAGGTAATTTCCGCATTGGGGGTACTCATAGCGGTTGGCATATTTTAGGATTTCGATTTAGAAATCCTAAAATGTGTAGGTTTTTTAAAGGGGCGGTAGACTGTATGTTGTTGCAGGTTTAGATTTGTATGACTTAGAGATCATTGGGACACTGGAGGTTGTAAAGGGAAAGAGAAGGAGTGGCTGATGTTGGACACTGTCAGAGTAAGTAGTAATAGGGCAGTAATAGTGTAGTCGTCGAGGCGTTAGTGCTGGGAGAGAACGAAAGGAGAGAATAAGGTTGGTCACTGGCAAAAGTAGTAGTATTTGTGGTAGTTATTTCATTGTGTCTACGCTGGAGCAGTGGTTGTGGGTGAGGGAGAGGGAAGGAGTGGTTGAGGTTGGTCGCTAAGTGTTGTAATTGCCGTAGGACAAGAAGTAGTAGTCATCATTGACGTCATCGTCGTCGTCATATTTAGTTGTAGTAGCAGTAGTAGTAGTAGTAGTAGTAGTAGTAGTAGTAGTAGTAGTAGTAGTAATTGATGTTAGCATAGTGATCATGTCGATGATGATGGTGATGCGTTTATTGTGATATGGTGGTTTAGAGGTTCTTGTTGCTGTGGTCGTCGTTGTGACTGGTGTGGCTATTGTGATAGTTGTAATTAATGTTGCTTTTGATGCTGATGTAGTCATTGATGTATTCGTGGTTGTTGCCGCTCTTTGTGGACAGCGGTAGGTAGAAAGATTTGAGTGGGTTTATTCAAGTTGTTAATTATGGTGCAATATGAAGTAGAACTTAGTCTTAATTTGTTTTGAATATCACTCGTAGCGGTTATTAAAAATATGAACAACACTTTTGGCTCTGAGCATGTAACTTGGAAGTTTTTAGTATGAAAAAGAATGAGCCATGCGTTAATGAGAATGTCAATTTCGTTATTAGACCAGCTGCGATAATTGTAGACGTGTTGAATGGGCATTGTAGCATTTGTTTGCATTTCGACTACTTCTGTTATTGTTGTTGTTGTTGTTGTTGTTACAGCTACTGTTGTCGCTGCTGCTGTTGTTGTTGTTGTTGCTGTTGTTGTTACTGCTGTTGTTGACTACTCCAGATTCTTTATGTAGTGCGGTGGTTTATTTGCTGGGTTCTTAACTACGCCGAATTGAACAAAGATATGTAAGTAGATTGTCATAGTTTGTGCAAAAATAGGAAATATAGGTAAACCGGCAAAATATTTGTTTATCGTGTACGTAACAATATTGAAAAGTTTGTACTTAGAATATTATGTAAATGTCGGTGTATTTGTAGATACAAATATTGTGTACTTATGAATATTTGTCGATAGAATACTGTGTACTCATGGTACAAAATAGCAAAAGGATTCGGAAGGGAGACACAATCACGTGGCTGTGTGTTGTCGTTGCTGGATCTATCTATCTATCAATTTATCTATCTATCTATCTATCTATCTATCTATCTATCTATCTATCTATCTATCTATCTATCTATTTATCAAGCTATCTATCTGTCTGTCTGTCTGTCAGTCAGTCTGTTTGTATGTCAGTCTGTCTGTCTGGGATCTAGTTTTTTTTTTTTCATTCGCAAAATATGCATTTTTTAAAAGGAAGTAAAAAATATGAAAATCGGATAAAATAATATAGTCTTCCAGTCTCATTGCAATGAAGGTATGATGCGGAGAAAACAAATCGGAGGGAAAAGTTACAGAGGTTTAAAAATTGGAAAAAAACTGTGTATTTTTAGCAAATAGCGGGACAGAAATTTTCTGCGTTTAGCGGAGCGGTATCAATTTTAAGGTTGTACCCGGTGAAATTTATAACTTAGCGTGCGACATGACCTGTTCATTGTAGGTTTCTAAATAAAAAGAAATACCTAATAAAAACAAAATGTATCATCTTACTGTTTCTTTTGTCTCTTCATTGATTATGTGTTTTATTATTTTTTAAATTTGTTATATTAATGTATTTGTCTGCTTTTAATTACTTTATGAGTATTATGTATACCTGTCATGTATTTGTGTGCATCATTAATATATAAGTGCATGTGGATGTATGTATTCATATATAAGTTTATATGTACATTTTTGCATTCATGTGAGTGTGTGTGCATGTGTGTGTGCATGTGTGTGTGCATGTCTGTGTGTGTGTGAAGGGGGTCTGTCTCCAAAACTCCAAAGTTGAGTAACATTCTTGGATTTCTAAGCTATGAGAAAAATAACACTGGTCAACAAGGAATTTGTCCCCAAACCACAGAAAAATATTATATACTAAAACAGGAAAATTGAAGCAAAACACGCGGGTGAAAAGAATCTCATGGTGTGAAGAATCAAGTGTGAAAAATTCCAAGCCCTGCGCTAGCAGCATCCAAAACTGAATGTAGAACTTACAGGCTACACTGGTCCACAGAGGATTACAATCCTAGAGTCTAAATCAGGGATAATACTTCTTTGCATGTGCGCATTATCAGGATGGCGACAAAGTCCAGGCGACTGGCTGGCTGGATCCTGAGAATGTTCAGAACCAGAGAGAAGAAAACCATGATGTTCTCCTGGAGGACATATGTCCTCAGTCGCCTGGATTACTGCTCCCATGAGTGTAAAATTAACAGAGGGCCATGAAGCAATTCAGTGAGGCTTCACAAAGAAGCTCGTCTCATAGCAACAGCTCAGCTACGGGGAAAGGCTGAAATAGCTCCCTGGAGTGAAGGTGAGAGAGGCATGAAGAAGATCCTGGAAGGAATTGTGTCTAATGTTGGCATTGAAAGCTACACAAATGCCAGAATGAGTCGACACTGCACAGTGCCAAAGATCCCCGCAATGCCATCGCACTTCAAGCCCAGTTACTGCAACAGCCTGGGTTTCAAGGGCCCACAGCATTTAAATATTCTCCCAAAGAGCCTGGATCTTGAAGTTTTCAAATCAAAGCTGCATCACTTCCTGTCGAGAGTCCCAGATGAACATACCTCGCGGCAAGAGGTGCAAATGAGGGTAGCGACATCAGACTCCCTTTTTCACCAAATGACACATATTAGAGGAGGCTCTCAATAATAAGGGTGTAGCAAAACGGTGGTGCCCCAGCATGGCCTCAAGTTCCAGCTGAAACTAAAAAGAAAAGATATATATGAACATGTGACAGCGTGAGCATCGTTGGAGATTTTCTTTCTCTGTCTTCCCTTCTTTGGACTTTTCCAATAATTCTCACGAAGAGCTCCGCTCGAAACGTTGAATACTCTTTCTTTCCTTTCCTTTCCTGAGGGTCCAATAAAACTCTACTTATTCCACATCCTCTCGTTGATGTCTTTTCGTGTTCTTTCGAGTTTTTTCTTGCTTTTTCATGTTTGAATCGAGTATACACACACACGCACATACATATATATACGGAAAATAAAACAAAGTAAATAATGCTAAATTAATTTTATCATTATTTTAGCCTTTTTGCGTTGTCTTATTTTTCTTAAACATATCAATCCGTGTGTCACTTTTCTACCTTTTACACACACACACACACACACACACACACACACACACACACACACACACACACACACACACACACACACACACACACACACACACACACACACACACATATATATATATATATATATATATATAGCAAGTCTAGCTATTCCATGCGCATAAATTGCCTTATCGCAATGCCACACGGATGAGAAATAGGAAGCGAAATACTGCGTCAAGTTTAGTCTTGAGATAATTTAGCAACATATCTATATCTATCTATCTATTTATATATATATATATATATATATCTGTCTATCTATCTCTATCTGTCTCTCTCACTGTATAAATATATATATATATATATATATATATACATAATTCAAAGGACTGTGGTAAACATTTATCAGGCTTTATTTTATCATCCTTCATATGTGTATCCTAATCTTGAACATGTTTGTGATTAGACTAGCTTCCGCTTAATTGCCATATATTCACAGATATGCATATATATGCATATATGCTACATATGTATAGAACAAGTGAGAAAGATACATATGTGTTATTCATATGTGTGTGTGTTTTATATGTGCTTTCACGCGCGCGTATATCTGTAGCTCACACGAATGTGTGTGTGTGTGGTGTGCGCGTGTGTGTGGTGTGTGCGTGTGTGGTGTGTGCGTGTGGTTTGCGCGTGTGTGTGGTGTGTGCGTGTATATGGTGTGTGCTAGTGTGTGTCAGCGCCCGTAAATGTGTGCGTGTATAAAGTATACTTCCTAATATGTGTTCGTGTAAATGTTTACTCCGTCAGTGACCTAAGACAGTAAACCAAAAGTAAGGTAACTGGTGATGGAAGAGATAATTTGGAGCGACTAATTCGATAGATTACAGCCTGTTGATATATCTAGTCACTGATTAATTGTTGTTCAAGCGAAGAATCCGTTGGTCAAACTTTTATCTCCAGACCAAATCAGTTCATGGCAAGTTTTGAGTAAATGTTTAATTAAGTCATAGAGTTGTTCCTTGCTTATTTGACGTCATTAAAGTTTTGAAGAACTACTAATAGATTTACACGAGTTGAATTACTTCCAAAATGATATACTTACCTAAAGAAGTGTATACATTCCAAGGAATCTTGGATAAATTGCTTACTAGCCTATAGACAAAACATTTCGTTTTTGTCTCACATTATCTCATCATGAAATTCTCGTGTATGTAATTAATATATTTCCTATGTATTGGCGTGAAGTTTATGTTCATGGATAGGTCACCAGCATGGTTCTCTTATTCGCTGTGACCTTGCACGTAAGTGTGCATTGCTACGGGTTTGATTCTTTTGTAACCAGGTCAGCCGTCGCATTACCTTCTCTGCATGTTATGCCTTCTAATTGAATATCAGTCCCCTCATGACTGAAAACTGTATCCCTACAAATCATTAATATTTGCGTACCATCTTCCAGGGACGTGTCGAACATGTAAAATTAGTATATACATTAATGTTACACCGCTATATTTAGTGGCTATTTAAACGATAAATTTGTGTATGGCTAATGAGTTGGACGGATGTTGATTAAAGAGCAAAACTCCTGAAATATGGCCTATACACCCATTACGCATTTTTCGTCCATGGTTCCATTGTTATTTACATGAGACGTACTTGGATACGGAACGTCGTTACAAAATCAGTGCTGGCTATAATTTATAGAGAAGCTCTGTAGAGATAAACTTAACAAGTGATTTAATAGCCCTGTTAACACAGTAGAACACAAATTGACTTATGAAAGCGTTTTATATAATTGTAGTATATTATAATTGCATAACGAAATACGGTGTTGCTACAAGTTATTAATACCATATGTGTTATAGTTTGCATGCGCGCGCGTGCACAAACACGCATACAAACACACACACGAACATACACACAAACACACATTCGTTATGATATTAAAATGCATTGTTGAATGCGGTCATTCATTTACATTCACTTTTAACTTCAATTTACGCTGATCCTATATTGACCATAGATGGAAATGTATTTTGGCAAAAATTCAATTGTATATATTACTACCTCAGGTTTCTTTACAGCTTTTATTCTGAACTATGTACATCACGTTTACCACTGCATTGATATTCACAGCCACATGTTATATGTGTCTTTATAATTAAACTACCTCTTCAACAATGTAAACCCGACTTAGACCTTATTATTTTACTATGCGTAACGCAGCACACTTTTTTTTATATTCTCCATTTCATATTCAACTATCATTCCATTGGTCAAGCACTCTATTGCTGTTTTCATTTCAATTATTTTTTAAACGGTGATGTTATATCATTAAAATGTTTTATGCTGTCACTCATTTCTTTTTTTTCCAATATCTTTTCACCAAACAAAATACGTATTTTGTATTGCTTTCGAAAAGACTGATAAAAGTTCCACATCCTGTTTATCAAAAGTTAGTATCTATATTAGCAGGTTTTGTTAACCTCTGTTTTTTGTTTGTGCTTTAGATTTCCTAAAATATTTCTGGTGCAAGTACCATATATAATTCAAACATTTGTTTCATGTTAATCATATACTAACAAGAAATTGAGTTTTTCTTATCAAAAAGCAAATTTAACGTTTTTTTTTTTTTTTTATCAATAATCTTACTTTTTAAGTTTTATCTATGATATTTTTTATCGGAATAGTTTTAAATTCCACCATTTCATTCTACTCTCATTGTACGTTACTTGCCTTTATTTTGTTTGTACACACACACACAC
>NC_068982.1:118880185-118888854 GCF_001194135.2 Octopus bimaculoides
ATATATATATATATATATATATATATATATATATATATATATATATATATACACATTTCCAAGTCACTTTTCAATTGTAATTGTTCTTTGAAAGACTTATTAGTCTAAGAGTCTAAGAATTCTTTTGTATCATGAAAAACTGAATAAACATCACATTTAGTTGTTTCTAATATTAGCACAAAAGTTTAAAAAATTTGAGGGTAGGGTATCAAGTGGACTGCATCGACCAATACTTGATTATTTATTTATTATTTGACTCCGAAAGAATGAAAGATGAAGATGGCTATGGCAAAATTTGAACTTAGAACGTAATGATCCAGAAAAAATGGAGTTATGTATTTCCCTCGACGCGCTCACTATTCTGCTAATTTGCAACCTTAAACATCAGACTTCATAAATAGTAAATACTATTATCGTCATTAGTTTCATTTCATATTTATTTTAATATTTATTACAATATAAAATCATATTTTTTAATATTAATTTAAAGGGATATAGCCAGTATATTAGTAATCCTAAAAATTTGATATTCTTAGAAGTTTGTTTAATTAAAAGTAGAAATGTAAAATGCTGGTAAGGCAAATTAATGCGAGATATTGCTCTGAGTCTTTATATTCTGTATTAAAGTCCCACTAAGTTTTTTTTGAATAGTATCCTTAACATGCAGCTTGTTTTAACGGCACAGCGGGACGTTAATCAATCCACTCTTCTGCAAGATTTCAGACTAAATTACAGTATTGAGAAAGCGGTAGTACTTTTCTCGGGGACTTGTGAAAGGTAATATCTGCTTCACATCTCGCCAGACTACATGAGAAAACGTGTTCTGTTAGTTGATAAAACAACTGGAGTTCTCATCGTGAATAAGAACGCGGTGCATTTACATTTACATGTATGTGTGAATCTATATACTCACACAACACACACACATTTACAGACACAAACACACACACATATGACACTGACACACATACTCACATACTCATATGTATGGAGCACTTATCATTCATCAATATGTTAAGTAGAGGTAATTACAGTATATGAAATATTTAGGCCTGTTATTGACTATAAAATATATAATAAAGCCTATTTACATTTGAATTACATAGAACATTAATTATATAGCGCCGATTAGTTTATATCTGAAATGTGTAGTTATCTTCTCTTATTTTCCGTTTATTGTCTCAACAAAACTACTTTGCAACACATCTTTTACAAAGATTACGCTCACACGGAAGCAAAAGCCATTTCTAATTTCTAATGACCTTTAAATTCTCATTTGACTTCTATTTACAAATACCATAAACGGCACACCTTTCGGTAAATTTGTAGACATATATTAATAAAGGTGTGGTCAGTCAAAAGTAAAACGACAGCTTTGTATGGTGGAAAGATCGATAAGAGTCCATTATATGTGTCCTTTGTCAGAGCTGTTTCTACTCAGTGATTAGCATTTCAAGACATCCATTTAACTCTTAATATCTTTAAGTGATTAACGCCTTTGAGTCATGTTTTGATTAAGATGCGTAGGGTACATTATGTGGGTCAGAAAGTCAATCAAGTTAGTAGACTGAAAATGAGTTAGGTTAATTTCGTAATTACACTGAAATAGCTGTAGTTATAAGCATATTCTATTCCTTACGGCTGCTGTTTCATTAGATGTAGTCTGTCATTCATCGATTGCAGGCTAATGAAATAAGTTTAGTTGCCTAATTGGAAATTTGATCTTGGAAATAAGACGTAGCAAAGAAATAAACCTTAGCATAGTTATTGTTTTTCTGTTTTCGCTTGACTCGAAAATATTCAATGGATAGTTTCCCTATCATATTAAGGATTATTTTCTAGTAGTTTACGTTTTGCTTTTTCGATATAGTGAGATAAATCATAGATATACTGATTAAAAAGTCACTGTCAGAGAATATAAGATAGTCAAGTACTTAGTATTTCTTAGCAATCTTTAGTTTGAAAACTAAAATTTCACCTCGCTGAATGAAGAACACATAATTGTGGTAATTTGAGCTTGTGGTATAATAGAGTTAATAGTTTTACACAGTGGAGAGTTCAGATTCCAGTGTTGTAGTAGTATATAAAATTTCTTTGCACGAAATGTGAACATATATATTTTTCGTATACCATATTTCCTGATATTAACTAGGATACCAAAATTATGCTTACAAAGTTACCCGTCAAATAGCTATATACATATTGTATATATGATGGTATCTGTTAATAGTTTAAAACTGGTGAATACATGCATAGGTATGCATGTGTGTGCGTATGTTCGCGCGCTTGTGTGTATACATATATACATATATACATATGTATGTATGTATGTATGTATATATATATATATACATATATATGTGTGTGTGTGTGTGTGTGTGTGTGTGTGTGTGTATGTGTGTGTATGTATATGTATACATATGCAAACGTAAATATATACGTGTGTGTGTGTGTTTGTGCGTGTTTGCCTTATGTGTGTGTATTATATATATTTATAGTGCCCTTACATGACCAACTTCCGATGGCAAACAAGTAAAAGATAAAAATTCATAAATATAATCGTGTATGCGTGTGTACACATACAGACATTTGTACACGTGTATATATGTAACATGGTATCTTCCATAACTCTGTGCATGCTGTTATGTCTATTGCTAACTTTAAACCAGTAAAAAAAGAAATATGATATGGACATTTCTTCTTTAAAAATCCGATTCGTTTTTAAATAGCCATTAAATTACAAATTATCTTCCTTTTCTTTCCTTTAAACGAGTGACTTATATAATCATTCCCTTCTAACACCTTTTCCATTTAGCCATATATTTTTTTTTATACATTTTTCACTCTCACCCTTCTCTCTACCTAATTCCCCGTGTCTTCCTTCACTGAATTTATGTCTTTCTTATTGTACTTATAAAAAGTATTAAAGTAGAATTCACAAATATGCTTATCGTCTACCTCATCCATTTTCCCATGTCTCTATAAAAGCGGAAACTCACTATTTTAGCCATTAAAGTCTTTATATACATTTATTATTTGACAGTTGAAAAATATTTCATATATCTGTACAACGGAACCAGAAAATTATTCATTGACGTTTTATTGTGGAAAGTAATAAACCAGAAAAATTATAATTATTTTGCAGAACTTTCGATCATCACTAGGAAGAAGTTTATCTATTTGAGCGACTTCATTATTACCTAGCAATAAATTCTTAGAATTAGTACTGTTGATAATTTCTCATTTTGTTGATTATTTTTACATCTAATATTGATTTCTGACATAAGCACAAGGCTAGACATTGGCAAGGGAGGGTAAGTGCGAGCTAATCGCTTTTAGAACTTGACTGATTCTTTATAAACCAACAAAAATATTTGTCATCGACCGACTAGCTTGAAATAGCAACCAATCTGCATTGTGGCACAATTCTCTATATCCTACTACTATATAATATAATCCGAGGAATACTATCCACAAAATAGATAGGAAAATCATGAGAAATAGAAGGAAAATAGAAAATCATCATGGCTTCAATAACTTCGAGTTTAGGTCTTGCTCAATCAGAAGTAACTTGCAGTTAAAACCAATAACAGAAAGCGTCATTTTAGTTTGCCCCCCCCCCCCACCGCCAATCGCAATGAATAGGTTCTACAAGTTACCAAGATGGAATGACTCAGAAGAAATGGATTCGGCAATAAAACAAAATAAAGAAGGATAAAATCTAAGGGACAGTGTTGTATTTATCTGTCATTGTAACGCCTTATTTTTTATTTTATTATTTAAGATTTGGAATTGATTGATAAGGAAACTAATTGCGTGCCGGGCAAAAGGATTTTGTAGCAAAGTACTTTGTAATCAACTCTGCGATTCTCTAGGTACTGTTTAGTTCTGAAGAGGGTTAAACTTTGGGAATGCAAGCTACCCTAGTTTCAAGGATCTAGAAAGGATGATCGTCTGATTCCCGGTATTCCTCTTGAATTATTACAATTCCGCAAGGTTTGTGCGCCAAACAGCTCGGAAGAACATTCCAAGAGGCAGCCTCCCTCAATTTATTTCGGGAGTTGACGCTCAAAATACTAAATTACATACACACTACTCAAAAACTATATGAATCTAACGTCTTCGTTGACAATCATCGATGTAGGCAAGAGATTCAAGACATGTCTATTAGAACACCGATTAGAAGTGAACATCACTTGATGGAGTCTGTAGATATGACAAAGAAAAAAGAAAAACAAAATGGTGTGGAGTCTCATAAGAAAAGACAGCAATGATCCATCGACCCCAATGCAACAGGAATATATCACCACCACTGACCAAGATGCGCACCAGCTGCTGTTCAATGGGAGCTCCACCACTAATGAGTCATGACCAAAGTAGTTCAAAGAAAGCACTTTCAAAAGTCTGGATGTCTTAACTATTCTTTGGTGAAATTAACGTCAGCATTAAATTTATTAAAGTCATTGGGCTTTAATAATCAATAAAGTTACAAGCCTGCATAGCATCACTGCTCGTTGAACCTCTGAAATGGGATTAAACTCTAAATTTGATGTATAAGTGCATGTTGGCAAGAAAACATCAGAAAGATTTGGAGGTAAATCAGGATTATTGCTCTCTGCAAATCGGACAAATAACCAGCATATACAAAAGTAGTCATTCGGTCCTTCTGTTCTGCCACACATAGAAGCTGTTTGATGCCTGGTTTTTAATAACTATTCCCACTGCTCTTAAAACAACAATTATTTACAAGCCCGATTTCGACCTGGATAATCTACAAACCAAGTACTGAATCTATCTCAGTATATCAAGGATAGTTTTTAGAAAGGACTGACAACAAGACACGTCTTTGTTGATCTATCTGCCGCACACGACATTGTAAAACACTTCCTCCTTCTGAAAGTTGAGACAATACTTGGCGGTTGCTGGCCTCATTTTTAAGGCGTCTGAAAAGCATTGAAGACGTCAACGAAATGGCTTAAACTCAAGGTTTTGATTTGGCTCCACCACTAAATACATTATGCATTAATTATCAGCCAATGGACCAAAAGAACAGAGCGTTTCATCTGCTTTGACGACCATTGTGTAACATTCTATGAGAGTACGTCTGAATCAGTAGAAGCAATGTTCATTTCACTCCAAGATGAACTACACTATTATAAAAGTAATACCGACGTGCTAAATTTGCGAAGTCTCAATTCTGTTCATTTCTTCAGGAACCGTGGATCTATCCGAAATCTGAACGTCGAATGTAAATACTGGAGTATTCTACCCAACCTTTCTACCCCAGAGTTACCTCGAACCTCGTTCTATGTGTTATGGAGCACGTCATAAATTCCACCTTGGTTACTAAAGCAAAATGCTACGGAAGTTGCTGTGCAGTTATAGCACATACATTATGATCTACTCCTCTAGCTTAGTGCAATTCTTCTTTTGGAATATGCATCTCCTGTCTGGGATATATTGACCTATGCTAAGGAACCACTAGATCACTGGTTGCATAAAACTCACCATCGGAAAGAAAAATAACTTGCAACTCCTCGATGGCAGTCTCCCTGCTAATATCAGATGAGAATCATGTCAAGCTGACTCGACAAAGGACGCTAATGATGAAGTTTACATCTATACTTGTCACTGCTCAGCTTTACAACTGAAGTCAATATTATGCTTCCTAAGCAATCTCCAACAACATCCTCCTTCACCAAAAACATCACCGGAAGAAACCAAACTTCAGCTGTGGATGGAAAAACTTGCAAACAAACTCCTCCAATTGATACGAGATTCTTCTCTACTGAAGGCCTCTCTCCTGGCTCAGAAGCAAAATACTTCCGTGGTATGCACTGTGGTTCACAGTTTATTCATGTAAATTATGTTTTATTTAAAGCCGATCTTTTTTTTTTTTTTTTGCAGCTGCTGAAATCAGATTAGCAGAAATTGAAATTGTTGAAGTCAGGATATTTGTGAGTTTGTCGAAAGACTGAGATTACGTTGGTGAATTTATACATAATCATTATGACTAGATAACAATAATACCAACTGTTTTCTTCTTTCTTTGTGGGTGTGTGTGCGTGTCTGTCTGTCTCGATAATAACTTTAGTAAGTTAAAATCTTGATAAGTTTTCTGTAAGTCACAGGAAATATCCTTCAGATAAGACAGTAAGATTATGATTTTTTGAAAGATTATATGAGCTCAAGTAAGAAAAGTGAAACCTGCATATATTCATGGGTTCATAAAATTCACACACCTTTAACAATATTTCTTGAAGATTCAAAAATTTAATTAGCATTTTAATAGATACAAAAGAATAGTCCGCCATAAAATATGAGTATTGTAGGGATACGTTTTGTCATTAATTTTTAAATCACACTTCCTTACAAGATTCCGTTTTGTTTGCGTGTTCTTATATTGGAGCTTTTCATTCCCCAAAACTAAACGTAACGAAGTTTTATTTTCCGTCTTTACCCCCGTTACGGCTACCATTATAGTTTATATTTGATGCTTATTTACACGGTTATTCAAACAGAATGAACCGATTTCAGTGCGCAATATTTTGATAAGGTAAAGCAATAGAAAATTCACAAGTATTTACTCACAATCGACTTTTATTTCCTGTCTTACAAGTATTCAATTTGGCCACCACCTGTAGCACAGGCAATATCAGTGCAATAAGAGAATTCCTCCCAGACGTGTATCATCAAATCTTGATCCACAGAGTTGATCGCTGTTGTTATTCGATGTTTAAGGTCATCGAGGTTAGTGTGTAGTGGTGGAGTTTTCTAAGTTTTGAATGGCTGCTGTAATCGCGTCGTTTTTCTAGCAACTTAGTGGATCGTGATATGCTGGTACGCTTCTGGGAGGAATTCTCTTATCGTATTGATGTTGCCCGTGCTGCAGGTTTTGGGCACATTGAACACTTGTAAAACAGGAAATAAAAGTTGATTGTGAGTAAATACTTGTGACTTAACTGGAGTTTTGTATTGCGTTTCCTTATTAAAATATTGCGTAATGAAATCGGTTCATTCTTTTTGAATAACCCAGTATAATATTGATGGATTGTTCCGCGCAGGTCACAGAAATAATTAGAGAAAATTCAGGTTTTTCTAGTTTATTCCAGAGTATCCGAAAATAATATTTCTTGCAATTCAATCTCTAACATAATCTACTGATTGTTTACTGACTTTTAATATTTAAATTCAACCTTACAATAATTATCTATAAATAAAGCATTTTGTTTTTCCCTTCCCCATAGATGATACACTCTTAACTTTACAATGTCTTTATTTATGCAAGAACTCCATTTCATTCCTCTTTTTCTTTTCTTTTCATGATCATGATTTTACAATTTCAACATGAATAACATCATTATTTATATTTACTTAAAGACTTTATTTCATTCAATTTCTTAACACACCTAACCTCCATTAGTTAAATTAGAGTTTTATATTTAACTTTAGTATTTATTTTACTTTAATTCTATATTTTTGTACATCTTGCTCATAGCTGTTTGTAGATTGTGACATCGCTGTTGTTAGATAGATTGAGGGTACTTTGGTACTTTTCAGTTCGCATTCTGTTGTTGATATTACAGTTAATATTGTTCTTGTTGTCACTGTTCAGCACAACGCTAGCTGTGATTGTTACAGCTGTCAACATCGACTTTTTCTTTAGATTTTGTATATTTACCATTTTTATTGAAAAATCTGATGTTCATTTCGTGCTTCTAAAAAATAGCGCGTGAATTGAAGGAAATTTTAGTGCTTAAAGAGGCTGAGTGACTATGAATTAGTGAACTTCTTGGCTTGTTCACCGAAGTTGTGTGTTCGACGGGCGAGGATCAAAAATATTCCATCCGCATATATTCACACTTAAATGACTATGTAGCATTACATTGTACTGAGTCGTTCTACTTTGTGAATGTGAGCCTCAAGTGATGAATAACAGGCTTCTAATTCAAGCAGAGGTTGACATAAGGGACAAAGGCAGAAAATGCCTTAGCTTAAGTCTGTATCTGTTCTTGTTTGGTCTAAATCCCATGCTAAATCCCATGCAAAACATAATCTAGTACCTCTATAATCAACATATTCCAGCACTATTATCAAGATATTTCGATTAATTTTTATTTAAATCTAAGATGTTATTACCCATTATGTCCTGTTTATGTGACATGAGCTTGGCAAAACTCTCTGTTTGCAACTCTCATATCGCATACATACATGCATATATACATACATATAGATACGTATGTATATATGCATACACATACATATATACATGTATACATATATATATATATATATATATACATACATACATACATACATACACATATGCACACAAGCATAAATATATGGATGTATATGTATAAATAGATATATATTAGACAGATATAGATACACATATATGGAAATTTTTAAACTCATGCTCAGGAGCGTCAGTGCACGCAGATATGTACACATATATTCACTGTCAAACTAACTCACATATGCATATATTAATTTTAATGATTCGTGACTAATTTCAATCTGTTTCGTTCATCTGGAATAGTTAAACGAAAAGATCAGTAGAAACAAACAGATTACAATCCGTCACGAATTATTAAAATTATTATGTATCACACACATATGTGCATGTGTTTATGTACTTATGTATGTAAAATTATGTTTATATATAT
>NC_068982.1:118891497-118892697 GCF_001194135.2 Octopus bimaculoides
TATATATATATATATATATATACATATATGGCTGAATATTCGTATGTATATATGTGCATGTAAATTCGTGTGTGTATGTTTGTGTACATATAATCAAGTCTAAATGGAGGCTACCTGAAACATGGAATCAACAAAAAATGGTAGATGATAGGACCGTGATGGTTAAATCCTCATAAATGCAGTTGTAATTAGCAACAACCCTACTAACTATATGGTCATAGTAAATAAAAGGATAGAAATAGTTGTAAATCTGAAGGAAGGTGCTGCTATATTTTTGTGAGTGATGGATGGACCTGAACACAATGGCTGTGTGGAAATCAACGTGTTGGAAAGGGTGACTCCGGGTAAAATATTAGTTGGTCAAGTCAATAACGCCGTCGATCCGAATTGGTTTTTAAATGCCAAATGCTTTATGATTTGTGTCTTTAATAATCTTACTGATAGCCTTGTTGGACATTAAAGCGCTTTGAAATTTATGGAGGTAATATTCAGTCGCCCCGGCGAGCTGGCAGAATCACTAATACGCTAGGCAAATATTTAGCGGCGTTTCGTTCGTCTTCACGCTCTGATTTGAAATTCTACTGAGGTCCACTTTACAGCCTTTCGCGGTCGATAAAATAAGTAGCAGTTGAACACTGGTGTTGATGTAATTCGACTTAACACCTCTCCCGGAATTGCTTGCCTTGTACCGTAATATGAAACCAAAATTAAGTCGCCCAATCGCCAGGATTACAAACTCTACTTAGTTTATTATGTACTGGAGGTCGTTCGTGGCTTTGGCTTGAGTCAGGAATGCGCGCTCTTGTGGGTGTTTGTGTCTATGCGCATTTCTGTATTTTTTTTTCGTAGAAATACATGTGATCAAAGCAAATTTAAAATTTAGTATCATATGGGTTCCTTCGTAGGGTATACACACATAAACACACACATACATATATATAGGCATGGGTATATATACACACACGCATATATATATATATATACTGATATACATACATAACATGTGTATGCGTGTATATACGAGGGGTGTATGAAAAGTCTTGTGTCTCAAAAAATCAAAAACATGGAAAAAAACTTCTTATTAAGTTACACCCTTCGTACATATATATATACGAGTATATATACAGGAGGCCAGTATGTATGTATGTATGTATGTACGTATATATATGTATATATATATATATATATATATATATATAT
>NC_068982.1:118893010-118894122 GCF_001194135.2 Octopus bimaculoides
ATATATATATATATGTGTGTGTGTGTGTGTGTGTGTGTGTGTGTGTGTGTGTGTGTATATGACTATGTATATATTTATATAAATGTGGGGTGTATACATATACATATGTGTGCGCGCACTTGTTTGTTTGTTCGTCAGATTTCTTATCTTGGTCTCAGTGGGATGCGAAGGATTCATTGGTTTTGTTGGAAATCGCGTTTGCTGCATGTTTCTGCTGCCAATTTCTCCTTGACATCCAGTATCATTAATGCTGGAGGGACAGCTTTGAACTCTATGTAAAAGAAAGCAGGCAATTCAAAGACCACGTCAGTGTTACGTGACTTTAATTATTGCAGCTGCGGCTTTAACTTTGTGTTGTTCATGTGAAACAATTGGCCTAATCAAGCTGCAGTTCGATAGTTATTTTCAAAATTACATTACATATAGTATATGATCTTATAGTATATTTAGAGGTACTTGCTACACTACCTGCTCATTGTATTAGTATATATATGTTAACATCTCCTTGCCGTACTCCTCGTCTTTTATAACAGTACATTAATCAAAGGTCATCGAAGATATCGGCCTTGTCATGCCTATGTGTGCATGTTTGATGATATTTCGCGAGATGTTGTATGGTTGCACGATTAAGTAATAATATTCTAATGTTTCTAAGGAGGCAAACTCGCAGCATCGTTAGCGCGTCGGACAAAGGTTCTAGCGGCATTTCGTCTATCTTTGGGTTCTGAATCCAAATTTCGCGGAGTTCGACTTTCCTATCATTCTTTCCAAGTCAATAAAATAAGTACGATGTAATTGACATAACATTCCCCAAAGTGTTTAGCTTTTAGCCAAAATTTGAAATATAATTCTCTAGATTATGTGTGGGTCACGTTTAAGGCTCCTGTCTGAGAGGTCTACCAGCAGAAGACAAATCGAACACATTATACGATTATAAGTTGCTTGGTATAAATCCAAAGTTAGATTTTTTTTTTTTTAGACTTAGAAAATATAAGAATGTTTATCTAATGTGTGCATGGAAATGCACGTGCATGTCTTTTTGAGTCTATGTTATAAAAAGTACGATTTCGGAGATGGTGATACTGAAGCGAGATTATAAAAAGTACGATTTC
>NC_068982.1:118894132-118894672 GCF_001194135.2 Octopus bimaculoides
TGGTGATACTGAAGCGAGATTATAAAAAGTACGATTTCGGAGATGGTGATACTGAAGCGAGAACACACAGGCAGATAGAAAATAGTATAATGTCTATATTTTGGCAAATTCTAGTTCTTTTGAATTGGAGTCACAGTGTTGTCAGAATTACCATAATGTTCTCAGAAACTGACATTATAGTAAATGATGGAAATATAAGTGGTCAGTTTGATAGGCCTCAAACGATAGTCGGAGGAATATTAAAATTAAGCACAAACAAAAACCGAATTCTGTTAATTGTAACGAATTAATATTTGGTTCTGTTTGTGTATATTCCACATGAAATTATTAAGTGTAATAAATACTGATAAATACTTCTAACTGTCATTTATTTACTTTGTATTTACCGTATAATTCTTCTATATGTAATTTACTCGGGCACCAAAAATCACTTATCATTGTTATATGTGTGTGTGGGTGTATGAGTGTGCATGTCTCTGTGTGTATATCTAAATGTGTGTATATGTATATATATATATATATATATATATATATATATAT
>NC_068982.1:118898321-118899367 GCF_001194135.2 Octopus bimaculoides
TACTGTCTATGTGATCTCAAATTTTAAAGCAAACACATAATTTTCTTATGGTTTCTTAAACATTCACTTGAACAAAACTGTACAAATCCAAATATATGGTACCCTAGGCATAACACCTACATGAACTTCTAACTTGTTGTCTCTTGAGGTCTCTTGGTGAGACTTGGATCCAACTTGTACAAATGCAAAACAAAAGTCAAACATAAAATAATAATAATAATAATAATAATAATAATAATAATAATAATAATAATAATAATAATAATAATGAAGAAAATGACAATAATGATAATAGGGAAAATATAAGATCGTATGAAGCTTTACAATCCAATGTGACCCACTAGTTCATGATGCTCGAAGAGTAGATGTTGTTAAAGGAAAAAAGGTATAAAAGGAAGAAAGGAAAACAAGATTATAGTTACTGCCATATCCGGGGATGAAGGCGCAGACGACGAAGAGCTTCAAAAGCTACCAAGAGGCGAAATTGTTTGAATATGTGCAATGAAAGGAGTAACTGTCATCCCAATAGTTGTAGGTGCGGTATCAGCACTAACAACCAAGTTTGGAAAATATGACGGAGAAATTGAAATTCTCATGCATGAGGGTAGTACATGCTGAAAAAATACTATATTGAGGGCAGCGAATATTTTAAGATTGGTAATCAGGTGTTAAGTATCGTGGAAAGACACCTTGTGAGACCTTTAACAACAATAGCCTGGGCAGTACACTTAGGGTATTCCGCGGAAAACCCCGCACAAAATCTTGGATTACTGTGCCATCTCCAAGTGCCCTGTTCCAATTCCTTTCCTCTTACTTAGAAAAGCATATTCAGAGTAGATCCACCAGTCTTGTCACTGTCGAGCACCTTTTGACAAACATGATAATAATAATAATAATAATAATAATAATAATAATAATAATAATAATAATAATAATAATAATAATAATAATGAGGAGAAGAAGAAGAAGAAGAAGAAGAAGAAGAAGAAGAAGAAGAAGAAGAAGAAGAAGAAGAAGAAGAAGAAGAAGAAGAAGAAGAAGAAGAA
>NC_068982.1:118899595-118901715 GCF_001194135.2 Octopus bimaculoides
GATTGAATGGCTGAAAATTAAAGTCACTCTCCCAAAAATTCGTAATTCTTACCAAAACTTGAAAATAATTGGTAAAATCCACCTAGCACATAAGGAAATAGTGTCAGCTAATGATGTTGATATCACAGATCTCAACCACCTGTACTATGCATCCGCGAAAATGTCAACGATTTTATGTAGTGAAAAGATTAGAAAACAACATTCCCACAAAAAGCCTTCTTGGCAAGAGCGTATTCAACACCAAATTACGCTACATAGGTCTTACATGGAATGTTTAAAATACCTTAAGTCTGACAAGACTATCAAACCTAAAAAAAAAAAAAAAAGGAAAAAACGAAAATTAAAGAAACAATATAATATGTAAACCATGCTTGACATTGATACCACCATAGAAACCATCAAGCAAAATATATGTGATAAAGCTGCACGCATAGCAAGGTATGAAAAGCGCGTTAGATTCTTCAAGGACAACAACATGTTCAAAAATAACCCCAAACATGTTTACAGGAAGATAAGGAAAATACCAGTTACAGTAAAGTATGTCCCATGAAAAGAAGAAGAGCAGGAATTTGGGAATAAAATTTGGGCAGAAGAAAAGAAACACTCAACGAAAAGGCCCCTTGGATTGATAGAATATCTACAGACTTAGACTCCTTATATACTTCTACTACTACTAATAAAAATAATAATAATAATAATAATAATAATAATAATAATAATAATAATAATAATAATAATAATAATATTATTATTATTATTATTATTATTATAATAACAGCATATCTAGTACTGAGATACTAAATGATGGTAAATCTAGTTGGTTACCGCAAGCATAGGCATGGCATATATAGATAGCAAATGGTAGATTACCCTGAATGTATAATATTTATTTAACAACGTATGCATAACACTTCGTCCGTACTGAATTAGACAGAGATTCCGATGACTGCTACTGTATAACTTCGATGTAAAGCTGTAAATATATATATGAAGTGGTTCTTTCAGTCTCCATCTACGAAATCTACTCACAAGCCTCTGGTCGGCCTGAGGCTATAATAGAAGACACTTGAGCAAAGTGTCATACAGTGGGGACTGAACCCGGAACAATGTTGTTACCACACAGCCACGTCAAGAAAGAGAGAGAGAGGGATGGCAGATATATACTAAAAGACCGGTTAATAAATATATTTATTATTTAAATTATATCTTAATTTATGTATGCGTTTCGTCATCGTTTAACGCTCGCTATGCGTATTTGTGTGTGCGTGTATGTGTGTGTGTGTGTGCCTGTGTGTGTGTGCGTGTGTGTGTGTGTGTGTGTGTGTGTGTGTGTGCTTGTGTCCATGCGTGTGTGTGTGTATGTATATGTGTATGCATACTTGTCTATATTTGGAAAGTATAATTACCTCGTATCTCTTCTAAACTGCAAATATATGCCTTTATATCTCTGCATGTTATACTTGTGAGTAAACGCTTATATATTTGCCAATATGACGATAGATGAATATGTTTTTTTTTTCTTTGCAAGGTTGTCTATTGTATCCCCATTCCTACTTTTGTGTGCTCTCCTTTACTTGCAAATGGTTTTATCTCTATGCATAATGCACTATACATAGAAATACATTATACAGGATCATTACACGGATGATTAGTTAAGACATTAAAAATTAAAGCCGAATTGGTCATCGGGAAAGAAATACGAAATATATTTGAAAAAAGGAGAAAATAATTACAGCAAAACATAAACAAAAGCAATACAAAGATTAAATAAAATATACTAGAGAAAATTAAAGTTGCTCCGAAATGTAATTCTGAAGGCAACATACTTGAACAGAGAATTTGCTTTCAAAAAATAATAAAATATCTTAAATACTTGAAAATATCCTATTCTAAATATTACGAATTGATGTCTTCAAAACTTTGGTTTTGTTTTGTTCTGTTTTTTTTTTCTTAAAAAATTGATTTTATTATATAGAGAATAACATTTCAATACATTCATACATTTTTGAAATAAAAATGTACATTCTCGTCTCATTGTTGAATACACTTTTTAGAATTCCAAAACTATATATTTGTTATAATACATCTAAAGAAAAAATTAGAGATGTGTGTGTGTGTGT
>NC_068982.1:118902220-118905083 GCF_001194135.2 Octopus bimaculoides
ATATATATATATATATATATATACATATATACACACATATACGTAATATCTGATGTGCGCTCTTATATTTTCAATGGATTCATATTTTATTTAAAGAAGTATTTTTCAATATTCTTCAAACGTGCTTTTTATCTCTTGCTTTGCAAAACCTTTCATGTTATATTGTCTACTTTACTTACATTTAGACGTTTTCTTTAAGGAATTTGTTCTCTGTTAGGAAATTCTTCGTATCCAAACAATGGCAATTCCCTCCATCATAAATATGGCTTTCCTTGTTTACGTTCCAAGAAACTTGATTAGATTATACCTCCACTAGTCATGCAAACATATACAGGTAAATACAAAGAGGCATGCAGGTTTGCATACATTATCAAACATATATTTAAAGCACTCTCTGAGGTGGTATGTTGAGTTGTATCTTATCATCCTTCATAGAAATTCTGCAAGCAATTATGTTTAAGGGTGTATATATATATATATATATATATATATATATATATATATATATATATATATATATATATATATCGTAGATGTTCGATAACATGTTCATGTGACTACCATGTTGTGTGCATACATAGAAATGATTTTGATAAATTTTGCACCCGAAATATAACTTCATTTTAATTTTACATTGCTAGACATAACTTATGGAAAGTCAAATGATTTAAGCATTTATATTGGAACAAACTTCATTTGTCTGCGAATCCATTTCAATACAATGAAATATAGATACAAATTAAGTGTGTGTTAATATTTGATGTTGTCGCTACATCTAATGGTGCGTATGAAAGCATAATTTACATTTAATCAAGCCTAGATGTGTATAATCACACTTTAAATCGTGTTAGATATATATAAATATGTATAACTATTATTGTTACGTATTAAGTTTTGCTGCACTGACTCGAGAAGTCATCTTTTTTCACAGGATCCGTCGCCAAAATGTATTTGTGTACTGTATTTTCAATTTCGGTAAGAAGTAAATGTAGTACAAAAGTTGCTCAAAACGTGATTTCATTCAGATATTTTCACCATGACTACATATGTCTCTCCAAAGATTTTACTTCTCCAAATGATCGTCAAGAGGATACATATACAAAATAAAGGAGTGAAAGTAGCCTATAAATAGATCACGCAGACGAAATATAAAGTAAATCCAAGATCACTAGATTCCCGTTGGTTATCCGTATGTCATGTGACCATGTGATTGCCGCGGAAAATCAGCATAAAGATTCAGCAAAATAAAGGAAGAATTGGGTCATCCCATGAATAATACGGTCTTTACAACTGCATAAACTAAAAGTCGGTTGGGAGGGATAAATTACCTGCATCAACTTGCTATAAAAGCAGGTAGTAATTTTACTTTGTATTTATTCTTAGTCCAAGTTTTGAAAAGTGCAGTTCGATTTTAATAGTTATTTCCTGAAAGCCATAATAGAAGTGACAAAGGAGCGTATTCAACATAGGAAACAACGCAACGAGAAGTGCAAGGTATAATAATGCAATAATATGGGGAACTAACAATAAGCTTAATCCAGTAACTACGGTAGTTCCAGAAATTACAGCTTAAAAGACGAGCCTCGACTTGGAAGATTTGTAGAGCTCAATGAGGGCATCCTGCAAAACCTGGTGGAAGTAAATCCCATCGTAACTGTTGAGGAACTAACAAAGAAGCTTGGATTTTGGTCATTCAACTATTCATCGATAAATGCGTGCCATCGAAAAAGTCAGCAAATTGGGACAATGGGTTCCTTACAAACTTTCCTAGTCTAATCGCTCACAGAGAGTAAATGTGTGCTCTTCTTTGTTCTTACGTCTCAAGAATGAACCTTTATTTGGACCGAATAGTGACTGGTGACGAGAAATGAGTTTTCTATAAAAATCTCAAGCGCCGAATAGTGACTCGTGACGAGAAACGAGTTTTCTATAAAAATGTGAAGCGCCGAAGACTCTAGGTAGGAAAAGAAGAAAAACCGGCGCCCCAGGGTAAAGATGGTCTTCACCCAGGTAAGGTGATGTTAACTGTTTTGTCTGATATGATAGGTTTAGCCATTTGAAATTTTAAATCCTAACCAAACAATAAAAAATGAGATCAACTGCGAGAAGTTTGAGCGGCATCAGTCAGCGCTAGAAAAAAAAAACGACCATCTTTGGTTTCAAGACGAAAGGTGTTTTTCCATCAGGATAATGCTCGGCCTCATGCAGTGAGGATAGCATTACAAAGTTCGAACATTTCCCTATCTGATTATCATTTATTCTGCAGTCTTCAAAAACATTTGGAATGAAAAATATGAATTCTGCAGATGAGGTCAGAACTGTATTGGAAGAGTATTTTTCGTCACGGGAAAGTGAATTTTGGAAGAGAGGCGTCGCGAGTCTACCAGAAAGATAGAAGAGGATTGTAGAAAATGAGTGAGAGTATATTTTAGATTAAAAGAGAATTTCTTTATATTAATTTCGAAAAATAAGTCGAAGTATTAAAAAACGGCATTATTTTTGGGATAACCCAATATATTAAGCAAATTCAATTTTACTTACTTGAATAAGCACACGAGCACAGACACACACATAAACACGCACGCGCACACACACACACACACATGCACGCACATATATATACACACACACATATGCACATAGTGGCTGATAAAATGTTAGTGTAACGTCAGAGAGGATGAATTCTGAAACTGTCCGTTTTTCATCCTTATGCGGCAGCCATATGTAGCAAAGTCGGACAGGAGAACGATTGAATTCCTACGTAAGTGAAAAAACAATAGAATTCGAGCGTATACCAAAGAAGATGGGTGATACAAAAGGTAAATCTGTAAGGATTGCATATATATATATATATGTGTATATA
>NC_068982.1:118908492-118909186 GCF_001194135.2 Octopus bimaculoides
TATATATATATATATGAGAAATTGCACATACATGAACCATTACATAAATAAACAGGTGTTATCTTGAGAGTTGTGTTTTGAATAAACAATGATTGGTTTATGATAATGCATATTTTGTATACAGACGTCAAACAGCGTTAAAGGTAAGAAGAAAACAGTTTCACAAATCTACTGATAAATTAGGACAAGAGCTAACAGCAGGGCTTTTTCTTGCACACGAGATGCAAACACATTTTGCTCGACTTGTATTAAGTGCAAAGATCAGGACTTAACCCATTGACACGTATAGAAGTCAGCCTGCAAGTCTATGCTAATAGAGGTCCTAAAAGTACGTGAGCGTAATATTAAAATTATAAGAGATCATGATAAGGTCATTTAATACATAATGGAGGACATAGTTAATAAGCAACAAATTGCTTTGAACAAATTCATTAACACTAAACAGATGCATACGATGATAACTTTCAGGACAGGTCATATTGGTCAATTCTTTCTTGTAATATCTTTACTGACATGTGGCATACAACATTCATCATATTTTGTTTAAAGTCGTTGTCATTTTCTTTACCTCTGGCTAATGTCTAACTTTGAAAAGGGCTAGCAACATGAACTCCTGTGCATTTCAATTCTCTCTCTGTCTCTCTCTGCCTCTCTCTCTCTCTCTCTCTCTCTCTCACACACACACACACACACA
>NC_068982.1:118909992-118910667 GCF_001194135.2 Octopus bimaculoides
TATACATATACATATATACAATGCATAAGAATGTATATTATATGTGCGTGAGGTATTCTGTGTTCGTGTGTTGGTATGTTCTTGGATATGATTATGTATGTATATTTGTATATAAATTTAGAAAGCAGTCACATGACAAAGTTTAAATATGCTTCATATATGATAGAAATGAATACATAGGAATGTAGCTCTTCAAATAGTATATGTAGCATATTTGTTGAAAAATGTAAATACGAATAATCTGATATAAGTGATATTCGAAAAGTAGTGCTAACAAATACAAAAAAAGAATTGATATATTTTAATATCCTTAAAGATTGGTAGCTCAGATTAAGTAAAATGGCGTAGCAAATATTCCAATTCAAGGAAAAGCGATAGTCCTTAAGATTACTGAGACAGCAATTCTCATGGGAGATTCAACATTAGGAAAGTGATTGTACAACGTATGATGCTTCAACTGAAGGCGATTCACTTAGATCTCTCTCTGTCTCTCTCACTCTCTCTGTCTCTCTCACTCTCTCTCTCTCTTTCTCCCCAACCCTCTATCTATCTATTTATCTATCTATCTATCTATCTATCTATCTATCTATCTATCTATCTATCTATTAAACCTAGCACACCTACCACACCGTCGATCTTTTTGAGCATATATATATATATGCATGTATATATATA
>NC_068982.1:118912348-118925764 GCF_001194135.2 Octopus bimaculoides
TATATATATATATATATATATATATATATGTATGTATGTATGTATGTATGTATGTATGTATGCGTGTATGTATGTGTATATATGAATATGTACATATGTATATGAGAGAGAAAATCTTTCATTAAACAGACTGAAGCCAACATGTCAGCGAATATTCCTAAATTATATAATGACTTCTCAATATAAACCCTTTTAATGAACCTTAAATGCTAAAGCTACTAATACCTAACCCATTGAAACAGTAATTATTGAAATTAGCTTTCTTAGGAAGGGGAGTATTTCACACGAGTAGATATTGTTTGATAACATGTAGCACACTTTCTCTTATTTAATCTTGTATGTTATCGCTCATGAGACCGCTGCCCACTGATCCAATGGTATACCAGGATATGACTGCTTGTAGAGGAGAACGAAAGAATGATAGAGTGAGTGAGTGAGAGAGAGAGAGAGAGGGGAGATAGAGAGAGAGAGAGGGGGGGAGATATATATATATATATATATATATATATATATATATATATAGAGAGAGAGAGAGAGAGAGAGAGAGCGTTTTCAGCTAAGAGGAGATCATCAATTTTATACTGTGTGTATTCGTCATAGACACTTCGCACTGCCCGTTTAAAGCTTTAAGGATTATATCCAAAAGACCTTTAACACAAGCCTTCACTATTAGTCGTTTTATTAATCTCATTTTTCTCGCTAGAACGCTTTCGTCACTGTCCTGTGGTAGAAAGAATACTATAACGTACAAGATCGATGAGTTTCTGAAAATGTAATCATACAGTAATTAAGAGCAGCATACCACAATCACTAATAAATAATATCATTACTACCGTGGACCAGTTAAGGAAGGATACTTTCATATATACGAAAGTTTACTTATACAACTTTGCATTTTGTCTCTTGAGCAAAACGGTAATAAGTTCCCTGGTACAGAACTAGATTGCGATCAGAATGACTACTACAACCTTCAACAACAAGAACATGTTACGTAAATGCAAAACTTCATTGCAAATATCAGCATTCATCACTCAAACATTAGCTTCAGTTTCCAGTTTATATAAAACAGCAGCAATATCTATACTATTTGAATTCGATGTGGCGCGTATAAAAGGAAATGGAATATTTTCATAACGAACTATGGGCTCTCAACTGTCGAACAAGAAAATGCTAGGATTTAACTAACGCCTGATCAAGAAACTGGCAAAAATTCAACTGCCTGGATTGGGAAATTGTATTGAGTCTAATGATAAACTTAAATGAATAGCGGATCTATTATAGGTAGAACATTGACTTATTTCAACTTTAATCATCAGAGGCCAATTATCTCCAGCTTAATGTCCAACAAATGTTGCAGGAGGAAATATGTTGAAACAATTCAACTGTAAACCCAACCCAAAACATAAACTTATCAGGATTGGAGGAAACAAAATTCCCCAAATGGGCAAGCAAATTAAATTGGATTATTATACCCTGAAAAGACCAACCGACATGTTCGGCCCCTTCTCGATCTTATATACGAATACGACCTTGAACATTTAACTCTTTAGTTCACCGAAAGTGTTAATTAATCGCCAATTATGCAAATATATGCAAACGATAAATGGAACGCATTTTCTGTCTAAAGAAAATGCAAAAATAATCCTTTTAAGTCCTAAAATATTTTGAATAGTGGGTTTGTCGATTACATTGTCCCCAGTACTCGACTGATACTTATTATAAGGACCCTCAAAAATTGAAAGGCTAGTCGACCTACGTGGAATTTGAAGTCAGAACGTAAGTACGGACGAAATCAACTAAGCATTTTCCTGACGGTTCCGCTATCTCACTACCTTAAAAAATTGCGAAATGATGCCAACAGTGTCGAAAAGTCCCTTCTATTCCGTTGGATCAGATCGCATTCTAACAAGAATAAGATGACGCTGGTATGCAAAGAAAGACAACAAACTCTATGGCTACTAAACTTTGAGACACCATGCACGGTTAACAATAGGTGGAGATTCCAAATCATACAATCTACAATATACCCAAAGTTTTGCAGATTCTATCAGCATTAGAACATTTCATGCAGAATATGCAGAAAGATTTGTCCTTAAAAGGTAATACAAAATTCAATGATACCATGTGAAAATCTACAGGTGAGTTGAATCTCAAACGGTGTTTTATACTGAAAAGGGGAGGCCTAATCATTTCAGTGATGAGATTCTTATACCATGGGGAAAAAAAAACTATAAGTTATGTTTGCGATCATCTGGAAGAACTGTATATCATAAAAGAAAAGGAAAGATGATAAAACCTTACAACACCATGGTCACAAAGAAAACTATAAAAAAGGCATTAAATTAAGCAATCCTTAGAAGTCGAAGGTCACTTTCCAGAACTTCATGGTCAACAGTATGACATCATTAACATACCAATTACTCTCAAGTATATTGCAGACGGAACTTATTTCACAAGAATATTCATTGAAGAATGCATAACATATTTTTCTAACAAATAAGCTGCTGTTTTGCACGACATGGCTATTGAGGTTTGGAGTGTATCTACCATCAAACAACTTTCTAAATATGACAGCCCAAACAGAAGCAAAATTGTTCGAATTTCAAAACGGATGTTTCAGGCATGGTAGAATGTTATGAAGTTAAAAATATCAGTAACCTCAGGGAAATTATACAAGATAATATTGTGACGAAACAGCCCTCGTTTGCAACCAAATCTTGGAAACAGCCTTAACGTATTGCGAACATATCTTTTCAGAACAGTACCGAAATTTTTTTCTTATAGAGATAGTTGGAGAAATAATGAATTGGGAGATGTATGTATTAATAATAGTTATGGATTTCAAAATTCCTTGAGATCAATGACCGCAAAAATCTAATGAAAATACCAAAAGTATAATAAAGCCAATATAATCCACATGGACAAATTTGGTAAAGAATTCTCGAGTGATTGACACACAAAGTTTTTGTTTTTTCACATGTTGATTTGTTGCGAGGAATTCTGGTGCCCTGACTTTTGTAATAGTATTATATTATATAAAGAGAATGGCTACATGCTACCAGTCTACCGAATTCACAGACACGAAGCGGAGTGCGTCAATTCATTCAATTAAAATATTAGCAAATGTAAACATTTCAAATGATAACGCGTCATTCTCAGATCTGGTTGAAGAAGCTCATCAGCAAAGCTAAGGGCAGAAATTTCAGCTGCTCAAATTGGCTTAGATTTAGTAGAAACATACCTTTCTTTATCACTTAGCAACAAACATCATTATTTCAGAGTGAAAGAAGAGAAATATTTCCTGAATCTCGGACCCTTGGCAATAAACACAAGAAAGAATATTAATAATCGTAGATCTCAACATTCGTCAGCATGCAAAATACGACAAAGAAGTGGACGTATTTAAATCAGGGCCTTAAACTCAGATTTTTAGAGCAACAGGAGAAAAGCTTCTGATGTATGGAGCCGAAAAATGGTCCCTTACAAATATTGATATAACCGGTTGAGGAGTACCTGCAAAGAAATGTTTCAACAACGCTATACATGTTATAATAATAACATGAAGCAAATGGTAAATTCCATAGCAATCTATGACCAATAACAACCATACCCTGAGAACAACGACTGAAATTTGTTTCGTGAAATTTGAATAATGGGAGTCAAGGCAGCACAACGTTTATCGTTATATAAACCTACTCATGGCAAAAGATCGAGAGAAAGACCTTAATATCACATATATTAACACGTGCTACCAGACATTGGGATAAAATTGGAAAATATATCTGCTGTTATGTACGATCTTACTTAATGGAGAGAACTCTATGTTAACGTCCGTGTTTGTACCTAGAAGGAAGAGGTGTACGCATGTATGTGTGTTAATGTATGAAAAATAGAGGCATGTATGGAGAGGAAAACATAAGAAAGGATAGAGTAGCAAAGATGGGTTGAATTTTATTAGAAGAGTAAATGAAGGTGTGTCGTATGTTCGATTTTAATATGTAAGCTTATGAGTCTAATAAAGTGGTGATAATAACATACAATTGTAGAGGTAACAATGGGAAATACTGTGTAGTGAAATATATTAAAATTTTCATATTTTAAGCTGGAAATTCTGGGAAAAGGACTTTGCTAAGATGAAAATATTAAATCGATGAAAAATATCTTTTGGACAATCGCCAAATTAAATTGAGCAGAAACAACCCTTAAGCTGTTGCCAGGATTTCTATTACTGCACTAAACGGCACATCCTTTAGTGCACACCACACACACACATACAGACTCACATACTCACATACTCACACACGCATCCACTCACACAGGCATACACACACACTTGCATACACAGACATACACACGCACACACACACACACATAAACACACAATAAGCACACATAAATATGCACACCCGAACGAACTCACAAGAAAAGTTTATTTGGAAGAATGAGAGAACTTTTAAATATTATATTATTGTGTGTATTCTAATTTCTTTTCGATTTTTCTTCATCAATTTCTGTAGTTCTTGATGAAATGTTTTTGGTGAAAAACAAAGCAAACAGTACAATTTTATTTTGTTTTCCGTTTTATACTTTGTACCGACGAAAAACATGCATTAACGAAATATCTTTACATATTGTTATTTGTTATGCTGCTTCTTGTGTTGATGGAAAACAAAAGATAATGATGAATTATAGTAGTTCATTTAGGTGTTATTTTTGTAGTTATAGAATCCATGGTATAGCAAATCTCGAATACGAAGATGATCAGTTGCAGTTCTTAGATCTAGTATTTCAAATATATTCTTCTTCCTAAATCCATAGGTGTCTATGCTCTATCGTACGTATTTGTCTGTAAGTCTGTACCTGCGCTCGGGGTTAACAGTCTCGTCAGTAGCATTTTCTCCATTGTTTTGTCAATCATTGATGGCACTACTTTATGGCACTACCTTAAACAGAGTGTGTCTGTGTTAATCATGACGCATTGTTAATGCTGTGCCTGAGTTAATATGTAGAATAATACTGCTCTGATTGTCTGTTCGGGATTATTGAAATAGCTTTTGGGAATAACAGTGTCGGGTAGAGATTGTTACATACACGCGGTGTATGCTATTATGCGTTCTTTGTATTTTGTTAACATTTCTTGTAAAGTTATCGTTGTCGGATGAAATGCTGTTACAACACATGATGTATGTAACATTGTTTCATCTCTAGCATTGATTTTGCATGTATTGCATTAATTCACTTCTTTGAAGGTACTGTTTCGTGTATACATTTTACCGGGTAGCCCCAAAGTCATCTCTGAATTAGTAGACATAATCAAAAGTTTTCCAGTCACGATTCTCCAACATGATCTAGTAATATGTCCAAGATAACTTTACCAAATGTGTTCTTGTTTTCTTAAGAGAGGATGCTGTTATGGGGGAAGAATTACTCAATATTTTTGTAGATCAGACAATAATATGTCTATTCCGGCATTAACTGTTCGGTGGGGAGTTTGGTGTTTATTTAAAGTATTCTATACTGTGCAGGTGCAGAAGGGTTTCATAAGTTTCACGTTTAATAACGCTTAATTCATTTGAGTCTCGATAGTAGTTGACTGTATTAATGACGGAGCCGTGGTTATGTAGTTTCTAGGGAATGGCGGATAAAGAGGCTGTTACCCTACAGGTGTGTATACTTGTATGTATTCTTTCTCACTATATTTGCATGTTGTATTGTGATCAGACATACGGGACGAAAAGACGCAACCTTGCACGGCAAAATATAAGCTACGCGATATATCAGGTTACAGAGTGTTATGTTAGTAAGCCCAAACATACGTTGGAACATACATATATACGTGTATACAAAAATATATACGTACATGTATACGTGGTACTATTGTGGTCACGTGATCGATGTTTGAGCCTGATCGCGCCATTTTTCTTTCTGGCTTTACAGTGTAAGCATAGCCGCGCCACTATCAATGCCCAACAAAGAACAAAGAACAGTGATCCGAGAGATGGTAATGGTGAACCTGTTCACCATTACTATCTCTCCAGCTTGCTGAATTTTCTCGTCAGCGGTGGAAGTTGACGGGCGTCCTACTCCCTCTTCGTGCGTCACGCTTGTCTGGCCACTTTTAAACTCTTCTATCCTTTCATAAACACGTCTACAAGGTAATACCCTGTCCCAGTATTGTGCTAAAAGCTTCCCATGAATTTTAGCACCTGACGAACCTTCCGACCAGAGAAATCGGATCACAGCACTTTGTTCTTTAGGACATATTGCTAGCGGAGTGGCCATGTTTACACTGTAAAGGCAGAAAGAAAAATGACGCGGCTCAAACTTCGATCAGGTGACCATAATAGTGCCAACTTTAAGCACGCATGCGTAGAGAGCAGTGTGACAGTAATAAAGATGTTATGTCGAAAATCCGGATAATTTTTGACTTCCCCTCGTAACTGTTTGAATGTAAAAGCTGGAACAAATATATATTTATTCCTTGTATCGGTTTTCTTCTCGTTGTTCATCCGCTAGTTGCTTTGATCAAATTTACTAATGACCCAAAATTGTACAGGTGTGTAACATTTCTCTCACTTATACTAGAAATAAATTAAAGCTACGTTTCCTGATGTAAGACTGCTGATATGATATAAACATATTCCTAGAATTCAAATCTGATACGTACAGATTTTTTCACAGTCGTTGTGTATTTGTTTGAAAGAGAGTTACGCACATAAAACCACACATACAACACACACATAGCTTGATGCATAGATATATGTATTTACATATGTGTAAATACATAGATATGTGGGTATAATACAAGTATATAAGTCTCTTTCTCTCTCTCTGTCTTTCTCTCTCTCTCTCTCTCTCTCTCTCTCTCTCTCTCACTAGGTACATATATATATATACATATACTGCATACATATATGCAAACATACATACATGCATATCGTAGATACTGACATTTATGAAAACGTTGTAAAGCTGTTAAGTGTGAGGGGATGGATATGGAAAAATATAGTTTACCTCTCCTGTATCAATGTAATTTCCAAACCAAATGTAGCAATTAATTATGTCTCAAATGTTTAGCGTAAACTCAAATTATTCCTCAGTTCAGCAGTATTTACCAGTATAACATGGAGCTGGCTTGCCATAATTCTTGTGCATTAACTATTTAGGAATGCTTCCCATTAATAATTAACATATCGTCTTTCAAACTTTTAGAACGTTTTAAATTTATACCTAATTACGTTGTAATTCGTTTGGCGGTGTGATCATTAGTCATTTCAAATAAACTAATTGCCTCCTTATAACACATGGAGAGCATGCAACTAACTAATATTATCTATAGTTTGAGAAATAATTTTCTAAGAAGTGTATTTGTGTCTGAATCATTAACTGTATAACACCGAGATGTTAGATCACAACTCTCCGTGTCACAGCACCTAAATGAAGCAGTAAATTTGTGTTACTTTCTGTCTGTACATTTCAGTTAAAGCTAATATGTGTGTAAAATGAGTAGATAGGTTGAAATTATCAAGAAGGTTAAAAAAGAAAAGAAGCTATTTTGATTATGCTCGCAAATATATTTTGCTCAATACTTCTATCATTCTTTTTTTTCCCATCTATCTAACAAAGAAACACACACACACACACACACACACACACACACACACACACACACACACTTGTGTATATGTGTGTATTTGTATTCGTACATACCTATATCTTCATTTACTTTCATCTATCGATCGATCGACACGTAAATAGATAGAGAAAGATATAGATAGATAGATAGATAGATAGATAGATAGATAGATAGATAGATAGATAGATAGATAGATAGATAGATAGATAGATAGATAGATAGAAGGGCTCTGACACTTCACACGTGGAACAAAAGTACCACATCTCAGATTCATTGCATTCAGAGAGAAGATAACGTGTAGCACTAAGTGAAACACTTCTGACACCAGGCATATTGGACGTGGAAGTACATATGGCAGGTTACATGCAACGCAGAACTGACCGCGGAATGCGGAAACAAGGAGGTATAACGCGCTTTATCGGTGAAAATCTTCAAGAAATATCTTCCCCTCATTACTCCAGCACAGTGTACGATACACTAACAATGCATGTGATTCATCTCAATTTGATAATAGGCATTATCTACCGTCCTCCTCGTGCGTGCAGCCATCAATAGAGATCACCGGAGGGATGCCTTTGTCTTTCACAAATCAAACTTTACGTGAGGTCAGGTCCCAGGCCAGTGTACTTCTAGCAGATGACTTTGATTTTCCTATTCTCAGCTGGCTCGAGGGCTATATCCAGCCTGGAACTAAACAACTAAACAACTAAAGAGGAGGTATATGAACGTTTTCCTAAATACCGCTAGATATATTCTCGTGCAACAAGTCATTACCTGTCCAACTAGGGAAAATAACATACTTCACCTAGTCTTTACCACCAATACAGTATTCAATCACAACGTTCAGTTAATTCCTACTATTTCTCACCGCTACTTTATACAAGTATTTGTATATGGTTCAAAGAGGGCAATGCACACAATGAGCATCAAAAATGAACCAGAAGTTTAGGAAGGCCAGGTGGAAGGAAATCGAAACTGAAATCCTAGAAAAAATAATAATAATCCCATCACATTGGCAACCTCAGTATGAACGAGAGAATGTAGATTCTGTACGAAGAGTTGAACAAGATCTGTCGAAAGTACGCCCCATATAAATAAGCACACCTATTCCCACAAGAACTTGATTCCACGAGATTGACGGATAGCAATACGTAACGGATCCAAACTATCAAAGCAACTAAAAAAAAGGCTAAACTCTTTCAACAGATGGGATTGCAAAACAAAGAGAATAAATCAAAAACACTGAATTGAACCTAGAAATGTCTTATGAAAAAGAAATTTCACTAAAGGAACACCAAGCATTGGAGAATATAATTCTAATTCTACGTTCGTTTTCCACTTTGTTAGACACAAATCATCTACACGTAAACAGATGAGCCTTCTAATGAGCCAAAATAGATCATATACTAATGATTTAGCACAAATTCGCACATTCTTGTGTCAACAATATAACAGTGCATTTTCACAAAATAGTACATAATCCAAACGAATTCTTTGATCCCTAGAATTCAACTGCAGAGAAACGTCTAGAAATTAATGATAATACGGAAGATGGTATACTTGCAACTATTAATAACTTATATTCAAACTCGGTATCTCGACCAGTTACTCTCCCAGATATATCGTTAAAAACGTGCGAAAACAGCTTCTCCAAAACATTAGAGATGCTATTTCAATGATCACTACATACTGACCATAATCCCAGAAGTACCCAAAGATGCAATAAGACCTTTACACAAATGAGGTAGCAGAGCTGAAACTGAAAATTACACACCTGCTTTTCTCACATTTCATGCGTCTAAAATCGTCGAGCACGTCCGAAAAAGAATAATCACATACCTTGAGAAAGACAATCTTTTACCTGATGCACATGATTTTCGAACCCAACGAACTTACCTTTCACAACTATTACAGCTCCATAGCACTACACTTAAATACTCTTAATTTTTCTAGAGCGTTTTACAGTATTGATCATGTTATCATCGGTCGTAGGTTAAGGAATCTTGATATCATATGAAAACTCAGAGGATGGCTCTTTGACTTCTTACGAGATAAGAATCTGTTACAGCAAAAGGTTTTCTATCCGCCGAGTCTCCTGTAATAAGTGCTGTACCTCAGAGTACATTTCTAAGCTACTATTGTTTATCATCAGGCCATGTAATAAAGAAATGAAACACGGGTAAGATATCTCATGTTGCATTCATTTCAAATTCGTTGCAAATATGATGCATGAAATATCAAAGAAAAGAACTGGTATGTCAGATTTTCTAAGAAGAGGCAGACTGATATTTTCTTATGAAGATACACTGTTACATAAAGCAGCATATGGCAATAACGTGAGGAGCCACATTCCTTTTGGTTGGACGAGTGAGATAAACATTGCTAGTTATTCCAAATTGTCCTCAAGTGGACGAATATAGGGTTTGTTTAAAGTGGATTTACCTTTGGAGAACTGTTCCAAAATTACATTTATCAATCACCGTGACGGTCCATCTATACAGTGAAAAGTTACACGACTAGTTTGTGGACAGTTTATTATAATCGGACAATGAGAAAGACAAAATAATTGCATAAATACGAATTGAGATGGTATCAGCTAAAACAATTGTATCTCGATATCCTTTAAAGACTTAATCTGAAAAATTTCTCCAAAATTACCAGTCACAAGTAGCCGTGCGTAGGAAAGATATTTACCTTAAATATCAACGACTTTGAATGAAACTCACATGCGAATGAAAAAGCAGGTCCTCCCTTATGGATAATTATATGTTGAATAATCATGTGTTGCAAGGCAGAACAATATATTTCTACCAACACTCAAAAGACAACAGAGAATGTTGATTTAATGAAGTCCCTGGTGGAGTACGATTTGTGTATGATTTACGAATAGTAAATGCCTGAATCTATATTTGAAATAATATATGTATTCGGATTTACATTATTTCATTTTCAAGTAAACTGATCGTCAAATGAGGTTTTATAGAACAACACCAGATATTATTCGGTTATGTGTGTATAGTGTTAGGCGTGATTGTGTGTATGTGTTCGTTGTGTGTATGTGTTCGTTGTGTGTATGTGTTCGTTGTGTGAATGTGGTTGTTTATATTTTTGTGTGTGTATGTGTGTGCGCGTCGATGTTTATTCAGTGATTTGTAACTTCTTCTTCTTCTTCTTCTTCTTCTTCTTCTTCTTCTTATTATTATTATTATTATTATTATTATTATTATTATTATTATTATTATTATTATTATTATTATTATACGTGGTCGTCTTTGCCTTCCATCATTTCGGGGTCAATAAAAGAAGTACCAGTGAAACATTGCGGTAGATGTAATCGACTTATCCCCATCCCCGTAATTTCAGGACTTGTACTTATAGTAGAAAGGATTATTATTGTAGTTGTTGTTGCTAAGACAGTAAGCTGGCAAAATCGTTAGCACGCAGGACGAAATGCTTAGCGGTATTTCGTTGATCGCTACGTTCTGAGTTCAAATTCCGCCGAGGTCGACTTGCCTTTCATTCTTTCGGGGGTCAATGCAACCGACGTAATTCCTTCCCCCATATTTGAGGCCTTGTGCTTCAAATAAAAAGAATTATCATCACCATCATCATCATCATCATCACCCTGCTTCAGTCATACTCATTATACTCATTATAGTAGGTAGCAGTAGCGGTAGGAGTTGTAGTATTAGGGGTAGTAGTAGTAGTAGTAATGGTGGTGGTGGTGGTGGTGGTGTTTAACTTTGTTATTCTCATTATTGCTTTGTTGATTGTAGTTGTTATTTCTTTCTCCCACTTAGAATTTTTTTAAAACTCTTTTATTTTACAATAATCATGTAAATCTGTGCTACTACAAAACTAATTAACGTACGTAATGAAACTTAGATGTAGCTGAAAAACAATATTGTCACCATCATCACCAATAATGCAATCAGTACCTACATTATCTTTATCATTACTAGTTTCTTCTCTATCAGCCACAACGTAATCAGTGCTAGCATCATCGCAAAAATCACAAGCATTTTATTACCATCATTCCTATCGTCCTCAATATCACCATCATCAGCACCAATAATGATTCTGTCAATGGAATAGACAATAAAACATCATAAGCAATGTTAGTTGTGACAATTAGAACACACTCTGCAATGATACTTTTACATTGTAGTTCGTGTTGCTAGAAATAGCAGTCAAAACTTTCTCTACCTTGCATGAATATGTTCTTCAGTTTCTGGCAAACGGGAAAAAATAACTGGACTGACACGTCTGAAATGCTCGCGGTCAAGGATTTACTCGATTAGGACACATAAGCAAGCTAAACAACAGAAACAATAAAAAAAAAATCTCTAAACAACCAATATAGTTTTCAAAATATACTAAATATATAAAGAAAGTAGAAAAATGTCTCATCGTAGTAAAAAAATTGTCAAAATAAAATTGAGGGTAGAGTTGAGTATATCACACGTATAGAAAACATATGGAAATAATCAATATTATCGATATTTCAACTAATGATAATCAGTTCAAGTAAATTACTTGCTCGAGTTATTGTTTCCTTATAATTCTTGACGTTTTTTTCTCTGTTCGTTGTTATTTATGTTCTGTTACAATGTTTTACATTTCGCAGCTTTTGCGACTACATTCATTATCTTTATCAACATGAAAATGAAAAAAAAATAATAATACTGACTATATAATCCTCTGGTGCGGGAAGGGAATCAGCTATAATTGTACTTCTGTGCAGGAAACTTGACTGCAACTTGCATTCAGTTAAGATTTCAAATAATACACTGCTATCAGAATTTTGTTATATAATCTATAACTAGCTTAAAAATTACGATTTTAAAGCCATATTTTTTTTTTACGTAAATGACATTGCGTTCGATATCTCAGAAGAAAAAAAACCCAAAACAAAGATGTAACTCGTATTTCCGATATTTAATACATACCCCTACACACCTACGCCTGCATGCAAGAGCGCATTTAGGCATGTGTGTGCGTGTGCGTGTGCGTGTATTCATTCACACATACACACACACACACACACACACACACACACACACACACACACACACACACACACACACACACACACACATGTATATATATATATTAGCAGCTAAACCCGATTTCATCCAGTATGTTTGGATGATGTGGCTGTGATCATTTTCGGTTAGGTGTAATCTATAACACCGTTTCTCAACCTTATCATTTCGGGTCCCTTGTTTCGATTGTAGCCTTCAGCTGTATGAAAATTTCCTGACTCCCCACCTCTTGTCAGAAAACAGCTTCAAGAGTTCTGAAGAACGAATTTGTAAGTAGTCTGTTTCTGATAGCTATTCTGTTGGACCTCTGTCTAATCATTAAAACATTGATTTAATTATGAACATAGAAAGAAATCATACATTAATCTCTATTTTTGTAAGCAGTTGTATCCGTAAAAATATTTATTTGCAGAGAGCAGAAATTGGAAGAATATATATGAAATGGACGTGTGTGTGTGTGTGTGTGTGTGTGTGTGTGTGTGTGCGTGCGTGCCTGTGTGCTTGCGCGTGTGTATGTGAGAGAGAAAGAGACTGAGAGAGAGAGAAAGAGACTGAGAAAGAGAGAAAGAGACTGAAAAAGAGAGTTAGATTGAGTGAAGGTATGTCGTGATGACTGACGTCTTTTAAGGTACACACACATAAATAGAAAATGTGTGGTCATCGCATAAAATTTTTACGATAGTTGATTTATGGGGAAAATCATGTTAAATTTTGGAAATTCAAATATGTGAATGA
>NC_068982.1:118925774-118926328 GCF_001194135.2 Octopus bimaculoides
AGTTGATTTATGGGGAAAATCATGTTAAATTTTGGAAATTCAAATATGTGAATGAAAATTAAGTTCAGAGCTCTACATGGTAGTTAGACCTTGTAGAAATAACAGCCTAATCTTCCTCAAAACACCCTACTGTCTTAATCCGACAATTCTGCCTATTATGTAGTTTCAATGAGAAACTGTAACTAAAGATTAAGATTATTAACTCCACTAAGAGGTGAAGGAAGAGAGACAGCAGGGCGAAAGTTTTGGCTGACTGTCATCCTGTACTCCCCTTGTTGCTAGTGAAACGGTATATGCTGGGTATGTGAGCAACTGGTTGTTTTAATGGCAGAACAAACAGGGGAATTCCATTAGAAACAGTTTTAATCAATTTTCTCGGTAACTGTGGGAGCGAAGAAAAAAATAGTAACCGGAACACAATATATGCACCTATCTCCACTTGTGTGCCATTTTTCACGCGAGTCCACCCACGTTTGGCTGTGAACGTCAATTCAAGAAAGACTACAACGATTGCGCATGTCCAATTTATATTATATATATATATAAATATATAT
>NC_068982.1:118926546-118929349 GCF_001194135.2 Octopus bimaculoides
ATATATATATATATATATATATATATATATATACATGCATACTATACATACAGACATACGTATTTATATATACACTAGCTGCCTTTAGTTTACTGCTATTCTTGACTTCGTCATTGCGCTATATCAGTTGAATTAAATAAAGCTCACGTGCGCGTGCGCGTGCGCATGTGTGTGTATCTCTTAATGAGCTACAATGAGTCTACAATGAAGATATTATATTTTCATGGGTATAGTGATTGTGTCAACGATACAAAAAAAATATGTTGCTGGGCCATTTGTCAAAGCATCAAGGGGTTCGTATAGTTTATATTCAATGGTTCATTTACATTGAAGTATGTCGTTGATTAAACAGTTTGGTGTGCTATCGAAATGATTGATCAGGAGGCAGTAGAAGAGCTGCCATCACTACTGCTGCAACAACGACTTTAAATAGACTTTCATAGCCTAGACAGTAGTACGCCAGCATGTACTAATATTTTCAGGGCGTCCAAGCTGGATAAGATAACTAGAAGAGGAGCAGCCGATTAATTCAGTCTCTAAGAAAAGAAAGCACATTATCCATTCCACATGCTTTCACAAATTTCATCCTATTAAATAGTTGTAGGCTTTTGAACAATCAAAGGTATGCTAGAATACAAATAATAAATGAGTATATGCATATATACGTACATGTATGTGCACACCTACATCTACCTGTATATATAGATGCATATCTGGATACATGACGTTGCAAACAAAACGTAGACAAAAACATAATAACCAGAGTACAGAAAACACACAGGCCACATATAGAACATTTTCCTTCAGGTACACACACATAAATAGAAAATGTGTGGTCATCGCATAAAATTTTTACGATAGTTGATTTATGGGGGAAATCATGTTAAATTTTGGAAATGCAAATATGTGAATGAAAATTAAGTTCAGAGCTCTACATGGTAGTTAGACCTTGTAGAAATAACAGCCTTGTAGAAATAACTGGAGTTTCGAAGAGTTAGGGCAGGACGCATCGTTAAAATCGCTCTTCCCACGGACCACAAATTAAATTTGTCCCATGGAAGAATGTAGTGGCGGACAGAAAACAAGAAGGAAAACAAACGGAAAAGGCTATACGGCCAGACGTGGAAAATTATGTGCATATTGAACGCTACCCAAGTCATAATAAGGTAGATATGATTCTAACTTGTTAAACACATACCCAAATTCACGTCCAAACCAATACAAAACTGAAAATAAATCGTAGATACAATTTGAAGAAAAACTTTTCTGTAATCAATAAAACCTTTCAGCTATTAGAGAATATATCTATTGAGGTAAATTCAAGCAATTGATCGATTTTGAAAAGTACGTGAAACAAATCCGTGTTAATTCATTGAGACATTAACTGATGCAATGATATGATATATTTTATGAAAGTGCATCCATGTATCAGGTTAAAATAACATAGTTCAATCAACTGGAAATGAAAAATAGGAAATGAAGCATTCGTAATTAACTGGTTTCGTTATCAAATGTCCATCATTATACAATATGTAAATACTGATTAATGAAAGAGTGCGTGTGCGAACTGATGATGTGAACACACACACACACACACACACCCACACACACACACACACACACACACACACACACGCGAACGCACACACACACACAAACGCACATACAAACAAACACACACACACTCACTCACAGACGAGTGGGTGATTGTATGTATTTAATATATGAATACCCTAATGGACATATATATATATGTATATATATATATATATGTGTGTGTGTGTGTGTGTGTGTGTGTGTGTGTGTGTATACATATTCATATATATATATATGTATATATATATATGTGTGTATATATGCATGTATATATATATATATATGTGTGTGTGTGTATGTGTGTATATATATTTAGTATAACTATATATACTTAATTTTTTTTCTCCGTGTTTTTCTCCTTGTCTCCGTATTCTTTCTGTTGAAGAGCGTAGCTCGAAACGTCAAAGACTTTCCGTATTCCCGAGCGTCATACTAATATATACTTTTGTTATTTACACCACCTGTCCTCGTCTGTTGTTATTTTTTGTATATTCTCCCATATATATACTTAATTATATATATAATTGGTTGTTCGAGTGGCACGGGCGCTTCAAAGGTGGAAGAACGTCACTGGAAGATGACGAGCGATTTGGAAGAACTACCACGAGACTCACCCCCAAAAATGTGTATTGTGCATCGATGATTTGTCCCCCAGGATCAGACCGCAAATCGAAAGTTCTACTGCCACGTTTTGAAGTGTTTGATGGAGGACATTCAGTGAAAGCGACCGGATCTGTGGAGGGCGAAGAGGTGGATTCTTCATGGTGACAATGCAACCTGTCGCCAATCTCTCCTCACTCGTGAGTTTCTCGCTTACACATCCACTCTATATTCACTATATTTCTTTCAGTACTATATTCACTATATTTCTTTCAGTACTATATTCACTATATTTCTTTCAGTACTATATTCACATCTTCCAAATTCCATCTATTTCCTCAATATGAAAATGCATCTGAAAATCGTTCGTGTTAACACCGTTATCGAGATCGAGAGCCACTCGCAGAAGATCCTCACCTGCAGAAAAGTAATTCCAGGTCAGATTCTAAAAGTGGTAGGATCTTTGGGACAGGTGTATCACTGCGCAAGGTGACTATTTGGAAGATGATGTTAAAACGTAGGCGAATAAGTTATATTAAACATAAACAGTCCGTAAACGTTGTGATACCTCTTCATATATATATATATATATATATATATATATATA
>NC_068982.1:118930727-118936240 GCF_001194135.2 Octopus bimaculoides
AGAAGAAGAAGAAGAAGAAGAAGAAGAAGAAGAAGAAGAAGAAGAAGAAGAAGAAGAAGAAGAAGAAGAAGAAGGGAGCGGTATGACCCAGTAATAGAGGCTGTCCGTGGATTGCACTTTAATTGTCAACTGCCCTAAAAGTGAACTGTTCTGACTGTAGCAATAGTGGGAGGAACTATTCTAAATAAATTCATGGGTAGCAACTGTCCTTAATATATCTATCGTTTTTAATATTTACATGGGTGTTATTCTTATTTCTTTACTGCCCACAAGGGGCTATACACAGAGAGGACAAATAAGGACAGACAAACGGATTAAGTCGACTATATCGACCTCAGTGCGTAACTGGTACTTATTTAATCGACCGCGAAAGGATGAAAGGCAAAGTCGACCTCTGCGGAATTTGAACTCAGAACGTAGCGGCATTATAGGTTGCATCGTCCCCAAATTTATAGAGGTAAAAAATTCTAAAGTCGGGTTGTTCATTAGTGGCGCAGATGTCGATGATATTTTTTTCGCAAATGTCGATGTATTCTCGTATTTTAATCTGAGATCTATGTACGGTCATCATCTGGCATTGACTGTTTTTTAGTTTGATCAATGTATTGCTCCCGACATCCTGAACAAGTTAACACATATATCAGGTTTTCCGAAACACATGTGAAGTTCTTTTTCGCTGTAAAACGTTGACCCTATTTGAACTTCGATCCCTGAATTAGGTTGATGCATATACCACAGTCAGGTCTTCAGCATTTTTTTCTTTTACTGTCGGTTACGATGTTGTTGACGAGTGTACATGGGCTTGTGTTAGAATACTTATCACTACCTTGGGTTGTCTTTTGCTCTTTATCATGGCTTGCATTTAAAGGAATAGAATCATTCTATGGTCCCTTTTTAGTAAAGGAATTTCAAGAGGATGGTGTCGAAGACTTCCTTGTTTAGAGGGATGTGTATGGATATGTATGGTAGGGTTTTGGCTGTAATTCATTCTTTAGTTTGGGATGTCTGTGTCTGTAGATGCTGAGTTGTATGGTACGTAGAAAACTTTCATCAATTAGTGATAATGAGTAATACCTGCTGATGAGTGTATATTTTAGCTCACGTAGTCGTGTGTCAGTGGGGCTTTTATCAGATAATATAGTGCAAATCAGGTTTCTTAATTTAGCATCAAGTTTCTTACTGCGGTTAGCCTTCTAGCTTGATTGCTGATAAGCCCATTTCAGACCCTGCTGTAAAATTCTTATGATCTTATATTGTTCAATCCTTTCAACTTACCTCTTAATTTTGGTAGCTCTCACCGCCTGTCTTTGTTTCAGCCCTTCAGGGAGCGTTGAACCTCCTATCTACGTTCTAGTTTGTGTTATTTCCTGTTCATCCTGATTTCATTATGTTTGTTACTTTCAAGGATGTTGATAGGCGTTCATTATTTCTACATTGTTTGCTTTATCCTTCTTTGCAGTCTCTACGTTTCCCCTTTTAGAATTTGCTTCCTAAGTAGATTATAGAAGCGTTAATCAATCCATTCGTTCCGGTGATATTACCTATCTTAATTTCTTTCAGTACTATATTCACTATATTTCTTTCAGTACTATATTCACTATATTTCTTTCAGTACTATATTCACTATATTTCTTTCAGTACTATATTCACCATCCGAGTCCAAAATGTTGTCCCCTTTCTTGAATCCATTTTCTTCCACACCTAAGCTTTTCTCATTGATACCAGTGATGTCTTCGATAATTCCTCTGTTCCTCTTTCTCAGTGCCTCTCAGTCTCAAAAATTAACCAGCATAATTCTCTTGAACACCTTCATTAAATACAATCTCGCCATCATTTTCTGTAGCCAAACTGTGTTTTCAAACATCACCGCCTTCTCAATCTCATCAAGCTCTGATACAGTTAAGCACCCGTTCTTCTTTATCATCCTTGCCAGGTCACACACTCTCTGTTTTGTAATATTTAATCTCTACGTCTCCAAACAGATGCCATATATATTTCCTTTTCAATATCCTATTGTGAGCTTTCCGTACCCATCAACGGATCTGCTCAGAAAATAATATTCCATGACAGATATATTCATCGACTTAAATCATTTTATTTTCGAAGCTGTAAAATGGTCATCGGGCCTGTGCTGCTCATTCACAGGACACCTGCAAGATGAGGAGAATGTCACCTGAAGTTTCACCCTCATTAATTCTTTTTGTCCGTTATTATTAGTAGTAGTATTTTTACTATTGTATCATTATTATTATTATTATTATTGTTATTATTATTATTATTATTATTATTATTATTATTATTATTATTATTATTATTATTATTATTATTGTGTGAGAGCAGTGCATGTCATCAAAGTGACACTGGGGTAAAATATACGAAGCCCATTAAACCCATCATGACTACATATCTAATAAGGGTACATCAGGCACATGCATCACAACCACATGTGCGCGACATGGTGATCTCATCAAAATAATCAGCGCAGGTCGAGTAGCCGATCCCGCTTAAAAGGTCCCTGAATAAGGTTTGTTTAAGGATGTGGAGAAAAACACCCATGTTTCCAAAGGTGAATTAATCAAACCCCAAAGAATTCTTCTCCACACATGGCTATGATGCTCTTCCACTACTTCTGCTTGTGATCAGAGATGCATATATCGTCAGCCACTAAGGAACATGCTCAAGTAGTTAAGGTCAAACAACTGACAAGCAAATCTGTGGTAATAAGCAGAATATTTGCTGTAGACCATCTTTTATACTAAGACAAAGCAATGCACATGATAACACTTCCAATCAATTAAGATCAGAAGCCATGATAGTCACTGCTTGGTACTGCATCCGGGCGCTTATTATTATTATTATTATTATTATTATTATTATTATTATTATTATTATTATTATTATTACTGTCATCGTCATCATCACCAACACCACCACCACTACCATCATCATCATCTTCATCATTATAATTATTATTATTTCTTGCTATGCATAAAATCAGTCGGAAATTAATTTGTAGTATTACACAACCACTTTAGCATTCCGTTCCGGATGTGAAGTCTATTTTATAGTGATAAATTCGATATTAATTCATAAATTTCTATTGTAGCTGGAAAAAGAAATTATTCGTGTATGTTCCGAACGTAGTATACCGTATCTTACAACAAATCTATCATTAATCATACTCAAAAAAGAAACCAAAATAGTAAATGTGTTACATTCTCACCTTCTTATCTTTCATCCATCTCTCATGTATATGTGTATCTGTAGAAGTGCACATGTCTATGCACACATGCGTTCATGTATTGTCTGTGCATCTATCTAGTATTATTTATCATGTGTTATTTATCAACCTATGTGTAAGACGATTTGTAGAGGCATATCTTCTCCTTATTTGCGAAAAGTAAATTTCCAGACTACACGGTGTCTTTTTTGTCTGTTTCCTATATCGGTCTATACCTACGCGCGCGCATATAATAATGATATTAATTGCAGCATTTCATATGTTAAAGATATAATTCATACAAATGATCTTTAACCTTTTCTCCGAAACGAACATCTGAACGCTTGTATTTCGGAAGAACGTAATACAGCCATCAGAAGGACTACGATTATACATAGCAACGCTTACCTTAGTAAAACATAGCTAAAATACCTCATATAATACTAATGGGAAATCTATTCATATGCCGGTTCAGTTTACTCGCCGCAGTAACAATGGAATGCATAGGTAATGTAGCATGACTATTTTGGGTTTCACACCTTCTTCGGACACAGGTATGCACAAAATCTTATCGAGCAATGAAAAGCTATTTTCTCCTTGAATTAAATATAATGAATTATTAAAAGGCATACTAATCAATGTTCATACTGCGCTACACCTAACTTAGCTGATATTATAGGCGCTATTCATAATTAGAAATAAAACAATGTATGAAATAATGTTTGTGGGTTTGATTATCCCAGTAGTTCGTTTCTCTTTAGTCCTGGTATTAAAAACACATCTCATTGTTGATTCTGTACTTCTTCATGACATTAGCTTTAGTAGCAGTACAATTAGTAATATTTCACAAGCGAGATAGCCTGATATTATGTAAGTATAGGAATCGATATAATTGTATCTGAGTAATCAGTGTCTTTTGACAAATATAATATACACATTTTCTGATCAGACACTGTATGAATTACACCGTGTGGGTACGACAGCATTAAATTTCAAATTAAAATGAAGTAACCGGGTACATCTTTTCAATAATTATATAATACGTCTCTAGTAAAATTTATTTTCGACTTCAAATGCAAACGTATTGATTACTCTATCTAGTATTCTATTATACAGTGAGCAATTTGTGGTGGAGAGTCATTTGTAATTTATGATGCATGGAGTCATTGAGTTCCTAAGATGTAGCCTTGATACTTTGTTATTCACACTACTTTTCTAAATTCTTCCAATGACTCCATTTAGCTAATGTACTGTAGAAAAATCATAAAATTTGACATAAAATTCCATTCATTCGGTTATCACTTCTTTTTCTCTTATTTTTCATGCCCCTAAAACATCTTATATTCATGCCCCTAAAACATCTTATAATTTTTTTGCATATGTATTCAGCTTAATGATTCTCATTTCGGTTTTTACTATCCTGTATAATTATTTATTGATTCAGTAAGGTGTGATGAATTTGTTATTTCATTATTGTTTTAATTTTATTCTAAAGTATTATATTATGTTATTGCATGATTACATTTTGACTTTGATATAATTCAGCACTTTATCGGCCACTTTTGTTTACGAAACTATTTTTAGCTTCTATTTTTCTAACATTTCTTCTTTACACTCTGATGTGTTTCTGGCTTTTTTTCTCTTTTCCTCATTCTATTATTCTTTCATCTTTTATCGTCGTTGGTCCTTTGACGTTACTTTTGACATATGTATTCCCCTAATTAGAGCTTCTCTGTGAACATCATTTCGTTTATTCCCACCTAAAGTGGAATGCTTTAGTCGTTGCCCCAAACAAAGTCCGACATTATCCAACTTTTATTTGGCCTATGTTATTGGCCTTAGCGTAACAATCGATTTTATTTAGTAGTATACTTGCATTTCTTTCTGTTCAATGTCTTTATTCTCTGACTTTCTTTCACCATGTCAATATGTTTGCTTTCTAACTCAGTCAATGTAAGTCCCTTCCACACTCACTGCATAGAGAATGGGTTGGATTTAATTTCATATTGCATGAAGGTCTATAATCATTGTCTGTATTTGTTCCAGCATGTTAAATGACATATACCGCTTCAGTGATTGAAACGATTGCAGCTGGAGATGTAATACCAATGTTTTCATCCTTTTATTTCATTGATGTCATACTCTACGATTCATGAAATATCCGAGATTCTTATTGTTGTAGAATTCTATAGATTTACCATCTTGTTTTCCCTTTCTGTCCATTCTGAACGCCAGGAGTTAGCATAAAATAGTCGCCTGGGTTCCAATAATTCCTCGTTATATATATATATAT
>NC_068982.1:118936329-118940707 GCF_001194135.2 Octopus bimaculoides
ATATATGTGTGTGTGTGTGTGTGTATGTGTGTGTGTGTGTGTGTGTGTGTGTGCATACTACACGCATACATATATTTATATATGTACATACGCATACAAATGTGTGTGCGTGTTGTGTGCGGCGTTGAGTGCTTACATGTATGTATAGGAACTCATTTTGTTTCGTGCGCTCAAGAATAATACATGATATCAAGTGTTAGGTAAATTTGTCGCATATCTTTAAGGTCAGTGGATGCAATATAATTTTGAAAATGACTCTATCTTATATATACGAAGATCTACAAGCGGATACAATATAACCACAGTAGGTAAATATACCATCGTAACTGTATATGCATGTTTAAAATTATATTATATGGCGTGTACATAGTAGATGTCTTTATAAATACATATATACTACAAAAAGAATCATAAATATTTACGTCAATGAATGTGCGCACACACAAGAATAAAAAAAAAACTGTCATTGAATTGTTTGTAAATATTCATACTCTGTAATTTTATTTTCCAATGCAGACACAACATTGTATGATTCTACTGTTTGTATTATATTCATCGTAAAACGATATATTTCACACCAAAATCGAAACTATATATTTTAAACTATAAAATATAGAAAATATATTTTAGTTAAAAACCTAATAATTATTTAAAACATCCTATCTTTATTGAAAAATCTACAAATATTACGAATCTCATTTTTTCTTTGTTTAGAAAATAAATTTTCTTTTATACTCTCGCTTTATCGTTTTCTTTTAAAATATTTCAATAACAGTGAAATGAATTTTTATATATTTAATTCATAACAACCATATTTTCGTTGTTATTTTCATCATATATTATCCATATAAATTTAGAATTACATCTACTTAAATAAGTATATATGGAAGCACATATTTATGCATACGCGTGTGTATGATGTACATAATATTTAGAATATTAAACTAGTAAATTCTATACAAATTTTAATTAAACGCTTCTGTATGAAGTAAAAATTTTGTATAATTCATAAATACATTATTCTTTTTATCATTTCTGGACCAATCAGTTTTCCATTATTTTTTCCTTCAGTTGTATTGGTGAATAAATTATATCATGTTGAATGTAGAGTAGACGCGCTTGATGCGTCACACAGAGCACAATTATAATCTGTCCCAGGGCCTGTGATGTACAGACACAGATCGCAGTAACTAGTGAAAATATAGATTTATACACACACTTAAACCTGCCTTCTCTACCGACATATTTTCCGTGTCTGTGTGTGTGAGTGTGCGTGTACGTGTGTGTGTGTGTGCATGTATGTATGTATGTATGTATAATTGACAGAAACAGCAGTCACTAAAGAAATAGATTATTTATTTGCATTCTGATTTAAATTATCACAATATGTACGCTGTTTCTGTACAAGCAAATAGCGTGAACGAAATCCATGACACTCCGAGTAGCTATATAAATATATACATATTTGTTAAATGTATACATATTTCTGTGTGAACATTAGTCCATCCTCTTTTAATTGTAAGTGAATACTTTAAAATTATTTTTATGTGATATGATGCAAATCCGTTTCAGATGTCTTCAAAGTCTTGTTTATAACTACGCAGTAAAGCTGTATGCAATTTATATAGCGAATACTTTCATTCTTGTTAAAGGAAAGAAGGTGAGAATAATTGTTGAAGTAGTTTGTTATGATATAATACACGATGTCTTACTGGCTCATTGTAACAAGATGTATTTGAAATTTTCGGCGACGATTGTAGATTATATTTTAAATGAATAGATTCACTAGCATTCACTGAAGAATACATTTTTTTTCAAAAGCATTGTTGTTTCAAGAAATCACATTAACTATCTAAAATGTCAAATCAACGACATTGCAGGTGTTATTCTGTCAGGTAATTAAATTCAGTAAAATAAAAAAGCGCTATCTTGCAAACTAGACATATTCCAGTGTGTACACATATATAGGGTATCAATTAGAAATTAGAAATAGATAATTACTTGTTTTCTTTTGTAATTAAAATTTTGCCAAAATGTTTCATATTGATAATGTTATGCTTTCATTGTAGAGTGACTGAGGGATAATAATATACACGTATATGTATGTACGTGTGAATACATTTGTTTACTTCTCTTTAGCGTCATTTAGACTATTTTACTTAAGTTCAAATCTCAGCAGTGAATATATGATTTGTTTCATTTATTTCAAAGCTAACAAATACCAGTTTTGTACCGGGGAGGAAAAATACGGTTCTACATTTCTATACATTAATATTCTCGTCAATGCAGAAAAAAATATTGTGTAAGCCAACACAGAGATATGTATGAGGTTGCTGTCAAATGCATGAATGCATATTTCTCTATTTTCCATTCATGGATGTATATTCTGAGATAATACTGCCATGGTTTTGAAAGGAATAGCACGTTTTACAATATAGGGTTCCTTCATTCCAAAATCACTGTTGTATTCTATTTATCGATCCGAGAATTTTTTCGTTTATTAATGTCCATGCTGTATCCCTAAACATGCAGACTTTGGACGCGTAACAGGCATCTAACGAAGAATATCGATTATTCATTAACATACATGCATGCAAAAATATATAAATACTAACAATACACAAATACCTACTTATAAAGGCGCATATTTACAAACATAGACACAACGATAAGCAGTTGAGCTCTCTGTGACAGAAAGGGACATTTCAAAGTTACATGAATAAGCCACCACAAGGGTAAATGGATGAATGCCAAAAAGATAACTGATATCAGAAAATATAAACAATATTTTTAAATGATTTCTCTCTTTAGGAACGTATAAACTGACACAGGACAAAATCATAAACATTTATACTTCAATTTCAATATTATTTTCTTAAAATATGACAATTGAAAAACGATGGGTAATTGCTTGTTTTCCTTTCTAATTGCAATTTCCCAATATGTTTTATGTATGTTAATGCAATATTTTCACAGATTGATTTTGTGACGGAAGGGTAATAATATGTATATTCATCTGCACATGTGTGTGTTTTCGCATGTAATTTTGTTTAAAGCTAATTGACGTTAAAAAATATTTTATCATATTTTACATTTAGAATATCCAAATGTGATAAAATTATTGTAGAAAGAAAATTACTATCTGAACAACGAAAAATACAAAATTCATAAATGCTCGGGGTCCATCATTCTAAACATAAAGCATTTTGAATGTACCTATTGCGTTTAAATTACTATGATTTTTGTTTATAGTAGACTAACATAGGTGAGCATATTTTAATATTTGTCGGCAATTACAGATCAAAAGAAATATATTAAAAATTTGTATGTAATTGCATAAGCGTGTATATTACTAAAAGATACAAACAAGCTTGGCGTATATGATCATTGATTATGAATTTGATGGCAACCATTCCCAGCAATTAATCTTCTCAAATAGCTGTTACCTTCTTCCCATCACATTCGCTGTAGAAACGTGTCGTTTCAGATCTTAGCGATATGCGTTTCAACCTTAAATTCGCCATGCAAGTAATCATTATATATAACATGCATGACAAGACGACATCAATAGAAAAGCAGACAATTACAACATAGCAAGAGATGTAAAAATTATTATCAGCTATAGTGGTATCTAAAATATAACACATAGGTTTCTTGGAGCTAAGTAATCTATGACGAAATGTGTAATTGCTACAAATGGCAAAGATTTTATATCAATAGAAGGAACATGTGCGATTATTGGAAATGTTGTCATGAATTAGCTGTCTGGACATTAATATTAAAATGTTGGGCTGCACAAACTCAAAAACGAAATGACTTATAACTACGTTTCCACTAATAGCCGCTAATTCTATATTTGAAAAAAAGAAAAGCATTCTGTAGCATATTGGCAGTGCCGGTAGAGATTCTTGGATAAAGAGTCTTAACTGATGCCTTATAAAGAGTCCTTCAAAGCTGATGGTGTTCTCATCAGAAGTCTGTATATTAGGTTAACCAATCCTACAAAGAAAAGAAAAGCGAAGGCAACCTACTTATACAGTCGACAAATCCAATAGATATACAGTAGATTGCAGCAACTAATTTGCATAGTATAAGTGTTTCACACTTAATTCAATATCAGCTGCCTGCATTGAATTGCATGCTTGTTTCAAATGTGACTCAATAAAAGGTTTGGACAGATTTCTCGCTTTATGAACTATGTTCTTTTAATCTAAGTCCCTCTCATACTCTCTCTCTCTCTCTCACCCTCTATCTATCTATATATCTATCTATCTCCCTCTCTCACTCTAAATGTATATAAATATGTGTGTGTGCACTAGTGCCTGTTTATGTAATTACATGTATATGCATATGTATTTGTGTATATATATATATATAT
>NC_068982.1:118941143-118941855 GCF_001194135.2 Octopus bimaculoides
TTTTTTTTTTTTTTTTTTTTTTTTGTTCAGCTGAAAGCGGTTTTAGCTAAAACCTGAAACACTTGCGTCGCATACCCAAATCTTCATTGATAATGGACTGAACTGAAGCGTAACTAATCTGCACATCCTCTAATACATCATGGATGCTGGTTCGACGATTTCCGCTCACAGCTGCACACATATCTCCGATGTCTTTCTCAGTTGTGCTGGTTGTGGGTCTCCCAAAACGCTCGTCGATATCGGTAATTTTTCCGCCATCTCAGAAACTTCTGAACCAATTGTACACTTGTGTGCGGCTCATTCACTCCTCTCCATACACTTTCTGCGACTTTGCGTCGGCCTCTTCGCAGGTATCGGTATGACAACTTTCTCTGTCATGGTGAATGCGATGATCACAAGCATTGCTGTAAACAGCGGAAGTAAGCTAGAACATTAAATATTAGTGCGTATGCAGAGCAGAGATCAATGTCAACCTGTGCCAAGCGGCTTCAATCTGGGTGCTTTAGCTTTGTTACCATGGCAACAGACCGGATACTTATTGATCAGACCTCGTGTATACAGACACACACACACACACACACACACACACACACACACACACACACATACACACGCGCGAACGCACACGCACGCGCACACGCGCACACACACATGCGCACATACATACATACATACATACATATATGCATGTATATATATATATCTATATATA
>NC_068982.1:118942683-118943988 GCF_001194135.2 Octopus bimaculoides
ATATATATATATATATATATATATATATAGGAAGAGGACGTCACAATACGTAAACAACATGAAATACGAAGACAAACTTTTGTATGCGAACAACGAGAGAAACAGATGGAAAACAATACGAGTAATATAAGAAACGACTCTTCATCAGTTTTCGGCTGCCCATGCAGAAATATAGACACAAAATTCACGCGCAAGATTTGATTTGCCGTCTATGTTACTCATTATTTTAAGCTACCCTATAGAAAATTCTAGAAAATTCTAAAACACCATAAAAAAACCTTAATATATCGCACTTACATCTAATTAATGCTTAATTGACCTCACTATAATAAATATCTCTGTAGAGCTTAAAGTGCACGAGAACAATCCCTGCCACACGCATCAATATCAAAATATTTTGCTTTACATTTTGCACATACATTATACCTCCAAACAATACATTATATTCGTATGCAATATTAACTTCTACACCTTCTAAATTTCTCCCAGACATTCCGAAACTATACATTCATTTTGTAGTTGAAAGATAGACATATTTACTCAACGCACAGATAATGTATGCGCACCTTCTAATTTTTAGCTACATCACTGAATATTAATATTAAATGAATGCCTTCTTGCAAGTCTTTCAGAAGACCTCTTTTATATTTACTAAATTTAGATGTTCATTTTAGCTTGCTCAATTCAAAATGATTCTCTGATTTTTATCAAGGCGTTATTGAAATCGAACCATAAATGTGAAATGGTATATCTTCTTTAAAATGTTTCTAACAAATTTAAAATGTGAATATAAGAACAATTCTAGTCTTTATCATCACACTATATATTATTTTCACCAAACATAGATTTATTATGCGTTTCACATCGGGTAGTGTTGCTTTATTTCTTTATTTTTAATCTTCAAATTTATGGAGATTTCTAACTCCATTTAAATCATTGCATTTACCTTTATAATTTTGCTTGTTGCAAACGTTCCCTTTACATAAACTTATATTTAATTTATTACCCACCGATATTAATCGTCAACGAATATTTATGTCCATTAAATTGTCTTTTTATGAAAGAAAAACCTTCATTTCTGGAATGTCCAAGTACCGTATGTACGTGTTTACCCCTCGTTTCTCGTCTTTATTATCCTTAAACATTTCAGGTTGCTTATTGAATTCCCATATTTTTAACTCATTTAAATATATACTCCATTCAGTTATTATTTTAAATTCTACACTCACACGTATATGAAAATATATGTGTGTGTGTTTGTGTGTATGTATATATATATATATATATATATATATATATATATAT
>NC_068982.1:118944263-118944935 GCF_001194135.2 Octopus bimaculoides
CATGAAAATATAAATATATGCATAGATACATACATATATGTACATACCTACATATATATGTATATATACATGCATACAGGGGTACAGGACAAAAACAAAACATAGACACATTAAGAAACGAAAGCATTAAAACAAAAACATAGTAAACGAACTGTTTTAGAACAAGGAAAAAGACAGAAAACCGAGACAAAGCATATTGTCTGCTAAGTTTTACGACAGTCGGAATATATTCTCCATTCGAGAGAAGCGAAAAAATAGAAACTAATATGCTCCGAAGGGGTCATTGCTTTATAACATCATAATGCGCTTTAAAGGTGCAAATATGAACACTAACAATTGGCGAAACGTAAGGGAGGCGAAAAAGTAAGAACGTATTAATTAACTGCACTGTGATTAAAAACAGGTTATTCTATGTATATTTCTTTCTCCGTTTTCTTCCTCTATTTAGACGAACTTTCCTACCTTTTCGGACAAAACGTTTGTAACCTTCGTCCTGCCTTTGTCCTTATATGTTTTTAATTGATATTAGCCCTTGTGGCCAATAAAACGAATTAATTATTATTATTATTATTATTATTATTATTATTATTATTATTATTATTATTATTAAAAGAATGAGACAAAAGCCAGACATACAAATATTTAGGAATCAATGAACTAGATAGGATACAA
>NC_068982.1:118949535-118954313 GCF_001194135.2 Octopus bimaculoides
CGAAGCGCCTCCCCCTTTGGGAGTTCTACTTATTTATTTATCTATATATTTATCTATTTATTTATTATATCTTTCTCAGTTTTCTTCCTCTGTTTAGACGAACTTCCCTACCTTTTCGGACAAAACCTTTTGTAACCTACGTCCTGTCTTTGTCCTTATATGTTTTTAATTGATATTAGCCCTTGTGGCCAATAAAAGGAATTAATTATTATTATTATTATTATTATTATTATTATTATTATTATTATTATTATAACATTGAAAAATACCTTAGGAATGAAAACCCAGGTTCGAAATTTCCCCAAGAGACCTGATAAAAGCTGGGGTGTATATTAGTAGAAACGTTGTGATAACAACAAAGAAGATGAGGACAAACGTAAGAAATGTAAATAATGGAATATTGAAGTTTACAAATCTGAAGACACATTATATATTCTAAATGTTTATTCATGCTTATTAGAAATTTCAATCCTGTTTTGTTTTTCACAAACGACGGATCTTCGTCGTGTTTCTTTTGGAATAGTTCTTGTTGACAAATTTCTTAGTATGTTTCATCAGATTTATCATGTCGGGTTGTGAGTTGGTGTAAATTTGAGTACATATTCCAGGAGTTTTTTTCCGTTTTCTACGAGGTTACGCTGTAAGAAATTGATTACTTTCAGGTAACTTCCTCCAAAACATTCTTGATTCTATGTATCACTAGTGCTTTCATGTTGTTTAACTGGAACTCTCGTTCCCCCAAAAAGGTCTCCTGTTTTAAATCATTAGTACTTTGTTTTTCAGTAATCCTGTTGCATTAGAATGGATTTATCCGGTTGTTATATCATTTGGCTTAGTATATTGGTATGTTTCTTTAATATTTCTTTGTTTTAAAGAATGATTTGTTATATTTTGAAGTGTTGGTTCGTTTGATGATATTCTTTCGTTTATTTTCCTAATGTTATTGTTTGTGACTCGTTTGTTGTGGTTGGCCTACTTTAAGTGTGGAAAAATAGGATTTGTCGCCCTCTGATTAGTTTTAGATTTAGATTTTAAATTATTCCGGAAGAAGTTGCTTTTTTCTGTTGTTCCTTTTGAATTTTGTCGTTTCCCAAATACGTGTTTTATCATTAATTTTCATTAATTCTGATCTATAATTGCGTTCAAATTTCTGTGACCATTGCGTTCCTTATTTTAGCACTTTATTTGATTTCGGTTTTTTGGGTTTCTGCATTTTCCCACATAAACCTACTAGTGTTTCACATACTTTTCCGTTTGTTCCTTCGGGTATTTCTTTCTACATTATGGTGTCACATTTTGCAAATTTCTCTTTAAGGCAAGCTGTGCGAAGTGTTTGTATGTTAATCTCCACTTCGATGTTTTGAAGTCCGAGATTTATTCAGATTTTCCTTTTCCTCATTGGATTCAAAACTGATAGCCATGAGACGGAATTTACATGTGAAACTAAGTGGTTCTCGGTTTATTCATTTTATGTATGTGTTTGTAACAATTTCATTAATAATTCCCTTCCAGTATGTTTGCTTTCTTTCATTCGGTACACTTTTTCATATCTGGTTCCTTTTCTGGAAGGCTTCATTTTCCAAATACATTTCATTTCATTCTTTAAATAAAATATCCTGAGTGTAGGTAAGTTCTGTTGTTGGTCTAACGCAAAGGTTCTCAAAGTGGGCGCTACCGCTCTACCCTCAGTGGGTGTTGAGAGGGTCCAGGTGGCTGCTGGTGTCTAAGGGGGTAGGGTGGGGTGAGAGAAAAAGGAGGCACTGGGAGGAAGGCAGTGGATTTAGTCGCACTATGTATTTATATTATTATCATAATATTGTATATAAATTATATAATGTTATATTGAATATCAAATGACTCATAGTATATATAAATGAGTAAAATATACAATATTTATCTATACATAAAAATATGGTGGGGTGATGAGGGTATTATGTGGCCATGAGGGGGGCGGTGGCCCAAAAAGTACCAGAACCTCTGGTGTAACAGAAGTCGCAACTGTATTGTTTGTAGTGCGTCTTAATGTCAACAAAGTTTCTACAAAATTGTAGATATTAATTTCAAAACAAAACCTCTCATCTACTGCATCACATATTCACAATGCAATGAAGATACATTGGAGAAACAGGCACAAAATTCACCTATCGTATTAACGTGTTCTGTCATTGTATATACAAAATTATTCCACAAATGTTAGCGACATTCTCGTAAATAAAAGACTTTTTTAAATACCTAAAAACTTTTAAAATCTTATTCTAAAATGAAGATCGTACTGAAAATCAAGATCGAGCGAGCTTTTGCCCTTTTGCTCGACGTGTGGTTTCCGTCCACGATTAGCTCTTCTTGGGACACCTGCGTTACCGTTTGACAGACGTACCGCCGCAGTCAAATTCCCCGACCAACACTGTTCACGACTAAGGGTCGCGCATCGGCTGTGTAATATTCCAGCGCAAGCAAGAATCAATAAAGATAGATTTTTTTTCTTTTTAGTACAAGCCACTGTTGGAAAGGTTATAAAAAATGTTCAATGGTACACAATTCTCTGCTTACATTGAATTAACTATTGCAGACGATCTACTTGGGATCGTTGTTACGAAAGCCAAAATTCATGTAGCAGCTATCATCTACTTTATTTATTCCACGCCTCGTTGTCTTACTTACCTCACAGCTTAATTATTGTAGAATATCTTCTTGAGTATTTTGGAGGAACCCAACAGAGTGACATCCAACATTTGAATGAAAAGAATGCTGAATTTTGTTCTGATTCTTTTATATTTAATGTTACTACCCATAACCAAATAAATCATATATCAATGCCATTGATATCTATCTAATGTTACTGCCGACCCAAGTGAAAAATATCTAATCAAGCATACCCATCCAACTTGCTATTATGACCGGATTCCTGAAAACAGTGGTAAAGCATCTCCAACATTTTGTTCCAGGCAAACCTCACCTTAATTGGTGTGATTACGCAATACAGATCTAGAAAGAATGTGCGACCTTGCAGCTACACACAACTTGGGTGTATGCAAAGGTAATTGTAAGAGCCGTTATGCAAATCCCTAGTCTTCTTTCAGAAACAGTGATAAAAATAAAGCTATTAAGTTTCTTAGCCATGTATGCGATCGGAAGACCAACTGCGCACCACATACAATCTTGAAGAAAATCGTGGAAAAATATACACCATATATAAATGAATCAGAGTGATGTAAGTTATATGCATTATTCATATCTGTTTTAAAATTTTAGCCTTTAATTTTCTATGTATTTTTATTTTCGTTTTTCTCTTACTTTGAAATTACTGCATTCAATTATGTAGTGATTTACGAACATACCGTAATTACCCCTCTGAAATTATCGCACAAATCATGAATTTTAAATTATAAATTTCTTTGCTTTGTTCCTATATTCAGTGATATTTTACTTTAAGTGATGTTTCCTATTTTAGCAGCCGCCTTGAAAATATTAAGAATAAGTTCTCTTATATTTATCTAATTTACACCCCATTAAATTTAATTCCTTTAAATCCCATTTATTAATCATTGCTTTCCACTTTTTAGATTCTTAATTTTTTCAAATATGCACAATGTATTCAGTAGCCCATATTGCATATGTGTTTGGAATGCATATAAGAATTATGTTAACCATATTGAATATATTAAAACAGAAAATATAAAATGCATTCAGTATTACAATTTAATACTAGTCGATTTTGCAAGTAAATACGTTTATTCATTGATCAATATATACTCACATTCATGTACGACTATAATATTTAATTATTTAACGTAAATGGCAAGTGCCTTTTTTTTTCTTTATATATCTTTATTACATTTACTGCCTGTTTCACCCCGGGTTTCGTTTAAGCGCTATGATAAATTAGATAAAATATTTGAATTAATTTTTTTATATTTAGGTTTTGATACTTCTCATTCTATTAATGTTGATATAATAGTCATTGCTAAATATATTATAATTTGTTTGTTGTTGTACTTACATCTCTCTCCCTCACATCATTCTTCATTTAAGGAATATATTTAACAATATTTTTATACTTTCACTTACTTCACTTTTTACACTTTCTTAAACTTACTCTTTCTGTCTTTGGTACGTTACCTCTAGTTTACCTTATTTCACATTGTAAATAACATTCAGAATTTAAGAACTCTCATTAGTTTCGTAAATCTCACGCATTTATGCATCATTGTCGGTTCACTTCGTTCTTCTTTACATACAATTACTAATATTTCATGGTTGTTCAACCTTAAAAGCTTCGTATTTTACATCCCTGTCGTTTGTTTTTCATATGAATCTCGTTCGTCTATATTGTTTCTTTCCTTTCCACTGGTATATATTCTGAAGGAAACTCGTTGTAAAAATACAGATAGACAAATTACCAAGAATGTTTTGGGAATTTTCCCATTTTTTGTTTGTGACTTCAGCAAAGTATGTTTTCGCTAATATCACTATCGAACCCAAAATTGTACTGATATTTATTCTACCGAAAAGCATTTTATTGACAATGTTGTAATATTAAAATATACTTTACTGAAACTGTAATATGTATGGAAATTCTTATATATAAATATATGTGGACATGCGAGCGGATATATTGCAACGATATAGAAATGAGCACAGTAGACATGAGGTCTGATTCATGTGGAAGGTGTTACAAATTATTTCCAGCTTTTGCTTGCCCGTCTATCCGTCTATGTATGTATGTGTCTATCTCTCTATGTATCTATATATGTATGTATATATATATATATATATAT
>NC_068982.1:118955190-118958862 GCF_001194135.2 Octopus bimaculoides
ATATATATATATATATATATATATACACACACACATAGACACACACACACATATTTTTCTGAGGGACAGGGCAACAACGTACGTAGAGTAGAATAATATAAAATTGCGTTTATCTTAGTTTAACCTTGTTTATCCTAATTAATCTGCAGACTTACATGCATACATACGTACAGTATAAACATGCATGCATACTTGCATTCATGCATACATACACGCATGCAATCACTCACACACATATATAATACATACGCACACACACATACATACATACATACACACATACATACATAAAGTAAGTGTGCGCAAGCGGATGGAATGAATTCCACGTAGTGTCAATAAGAGCTTAACAATGTGTTTTATACAGGGTGCAGAAAGTAAATACTAAGAAGCTGACGAATGCTATTCTTCTATGTGTGTGCAGGTGTTATGCAGCTAGCTCCTCTAGGACAACAGACGCTAACCTATATAGCGAAAGAAGATACCAAGAAAGAGAACCTCACTAATGGCTATGAATTGTTGGTTAAATCAAATATAATCAATTAAATTTCATTTTTTAATGACTGAAGTATTTTTGGGTGCAATATCACATTCATTACCTGTGCACGGATTAATCACTATGATACTTGAGAATAAATAGTATTGTAGCTTTGTTTTTTGAAAACTGTGTATCGAGTTGTTTCGCTCCAGCTAAAATCCTATCGACTATCCATAAGATCAAACTTATTACTGTTGTAACAATACCTTTTTTGGACATCTTCCCTAGGCCTACAATATATATCTATTCATTTCTTGAATTAAGAATGTTAAATGATATTTTGTTACTCATATCAAATTGTCGAAAAGATATTGCATGATATAATTATTTGTTCTGTATGTACTCAGAGAAAGTACTTAGAAACTTAAAAACGAACCCTCCGTTTTAAATTGCAGGCATATATGTGTCTTAGATATACCACTTTTGCGTACACAAGATGGTAAGGGTTAATCACCTTTCCTTCCAAGTTTCATTGATCTCAGACTACTCATTAAATTCGCTACTACAACTATAATAATAAAACAAAATCTTATGTACCCTTTGATGAAACTGCATTTTCTGATCCTATCATCATCGATGTGACCTTAGCAACACCCGTAGTGAGAACACGGAGCAGCTAATTAATTCGCAACTGATCGAAATTATGTTGCTAAAACCTGGTCAATAATAAACCAGTCCTCCTCAGTTTCTTGCAGTTCTGGAGCATAAAGTATTCAAGTAGCTCACAGGAAATTAATAGCTTCAACGATAACTTATTTTGCTTCAGAGAGATTGAGAGAGTAAAATATTAATTTAAGTATATAGTTATCTGTATAAAATATCAATTTAAAAATTTTGTTAACTGTATATTCAAGCCAATGACATCAGAGATCGTTCGAAAATATAAGAGAATATAAGAACCTGAAGAAGTGCATATGTTTATACGGGTATTACACTATGCGTGTGTGTGTTTGTTCGTGCGTGTATGTGTTTGTGAGTGCGTGTGTGTATGTATGTGTATGTGTGCGTGTGTATTCGTACATGCACATGCGTATATGATAGCTCGTACTTCAAATTTTACGAAGACATGGTAATTGATATTAAATAATTAGATAAAAATGAAAGAAAAAATAGAAAACAGTTGGAGATGTTCAAAGTCATCTGCTAATGACGATCAATGAAGACTATAACTTTACGTCCTCAACGCTTAAATATATAAAGCATTCATGCATACGCCGGTGAATCATAACTGCATTAGCTTATACTACTGTTTCTGTAAGCTACGGAAGAACTGATATCTCCTTTTGGCAAGTGAGTGATCCACGCACTCGCGCCATTAAATATCTAACGTCTATATCTCATAACAAGTTAAAGTCACCGGTTATCATAGAAAACTATATATGAATGTGCGGAATTTCAGCAAGTGATACAGTCACATCTGCAACATTGAAAGTTGTTTTTGACTAAATTACACCTTCCATGCTCCAGAATCTAAAGGAAACATGACATTCCAATGTTGTTGGGTTAAGGATTACTCCAAGAACCGCAAAAGGAGAAAAAGCGGAGCACATATCCGTATAACTCACTCCTTCTCACACAACAAGCCTATTGGAAAAATTAAAGTCAAGAAAATTAAATACTTATGAAAATATAGGAGATTGAGAAAGAAGCTGAAGATATCTCCTTAACACGCAACACCACCTAACCTATATGATGTATTATACTGTTGCGTGAAGGTAAGATCAAAACAAAAAGAGTACTCCGACTGATCAATACGTATCAGAACTGTTGATATAGTGACGAAGCAGAGTAACACATGCAAAGTAACGCCGCTAAGTCAAGATTGACCTTGGCCTCTGCTGTGCATGCACACAAAGATTTAATGGTCTAGCTTACTTCCACTGTTTACAGCAATGCTTGAAAGGAAGGTGTGTAGCGTGTGATCGTCGCATTGAACATGACAGAAAACGTTGTCATGCCGATACTTGCTTAGAGGCCTGCGCAGTATTACAGAAAGTGTATCGAGAGGAATGAATGAGCCGCACACAAGTGTACGATTGGTTCAGACGTTTCCAAGACGGCTAACAGAATGTCGATATTAACGAACGTTCTGCAAGGCCCGCAACCAGCACAACAGAGAAAAACATCGCAGATGTACGTGCAGCTGTGAGCAGAAATCGTCGAACCAACATTCATGAGATATCAGAGGATATGCAGAGTAGTTACGCTTCATTTCAGTCCATTATCAATGAAGATGTTGGTATGAGATGCGTGTGTGTCAAGTTTGTGCCAAAACTGCTTTCAGCTGACCGAGAAAGGCACTCGAGTTTTAGTTATACAATATCTCTAGTTATACAATATCTCTAGAATGATGAAAACCTTTTGAAAACTTCGCTATGCTTTTGGGCAGGTATCACGAAGCTTTTGTCAAAATTTGATGAAGATTTCCTGCTCAACTACCTCTGTCTTCGTCAATGCGACGATCACACGCTACATACGTTCCTTCCAAGCACTGCTGTAAACAGCGGAAGTGGGCAGCAACGTTAAATTTTAGTGCGCACGCACAGCAGAGTTCAAAGTCATTCTATGCCAAGAGGTTTTACTGTTTGTGCTTTAGCTTCGTTACTATAGGAATAGTCCGTATACTTATTGATCAGATCACGTATTATTTAACACAGTATACATACTTATGAGCTACTAATGGTTTAATGCTAGGAAAATGACTAACATATCAGGTGCCTAAGGATTACGTGGGCACAATAGATGTGTTATAAAAGATATCTCAATTTCATCCCATATAAATTAGTAGTTCATAAAAATATATAAAATGTGTTTATTAATACTTACATAGGCGCAGGTGTGCTTCAGTCCTACAGCATATATATGTTTTTCTGTGTCTGTGTTTGTCCCACTACCGTTGCTCGACAACCAATTTTGGTGTGTTTATGCCCCCGAAACATAGTGGTCAGGCAAAAGACAACGAGAAAATAAGTACTAGGCTTACAAAGAATAAGTCCTGTAGTCTATTTGTTCGACTAAAGGCGGTGCTCCAGAATGGTCGCTGTCAAATGACTGAAACAAATAACAGAATAAAAGAATAAAAGAACACACACACACACACACACATATATATATATATATATATATATATATATATA
>NC_068982.1:118959972-118960550 GCF_001194135.2 Octopus bimaculoides
ATATAGTTAGATAGATAGATAGATAGATAGATAGATAGATAGATAGATAGATCGATAGATAGATAGATAGATTGATTGATTGATTGATTGATTGATATTTAGGCAACCTTATTTAAATCCAGTGCTATCATGTTTTTATGAGAGCCTTCTATAGTTATTTTCCCTGTCACATTGTTAGAAACTAGGTAGCCTTCGTTACATAGCTATAAAAGACGTGTACACAGAGGTAACATCCTCTTTCTCTCACACACTGCCTGCAGCTAGCCACGGTTTCTCCATATCTGCTCCTGCTACAACACGACTTCTCGTTGATTGAATTTTCTTAAATCCTCTTTCACCAGAGACGGCAGGACGAAAACATTTCCTTATTCAAATTCCATTCTGTTCTATTGAAGGTTACTGTTCAAGCCGTGTAAATGCCCTCATCCCGGATCGGAATAAATGTACACGAAGTCTTCATATATCTCACACGAGTTGTTGTTGTTCCTCATTAGATTGATTCTAACAGCGATCGAAGAATGACCGAACAATATATTAAATTAGTGGGTTAAAACCTGCTACAGATATATATATATATA
>NC_068982.1:118961239-118961870 GCF_001194135.2 Octopus bimaculoides
TATATATATATATATATATACATAGTGTGTGTGTGTGTGTGTGTGTGTGTTTATTCTAACTGCCAGCTGAATTAGTTATCAGTTTGTGTATATTTTAATATCGGTATTCGTACTTCCTAGGATAACTTTAGTGAATATCCTTGCATTTATATTAAAGGAATTTATATACAACACAGAGCGAGACATGAGAGAGAATTAGACGAAAAAGTAGATAGAATGATACACACGCAGATCAATTGTTGTAATTTGAATGGCGTTTCAGTGTCGGTGAAGCACAGTAGATATTGTGTAATACATTGTGCTTGTATGAGAGATTGAGTGGTTAGGATGGAGGCGTGAACATCATCTTCAATGTCTGTAATAGATGTTTTACTATGAACTATTGTCTGTAGAAGCCATAAGAAAATTACCATTGATTGTCCTTCATATATATGAACTCATTTCCTTTTGATTATGCCGTGTTACTTTTGTTCCTTACGTCGCATTTTATGTCGTCCTCTTACTATTGTTGATAATCTTGATGTTGAAAGATTTTTTCATTCTTGTAAATTCTCACCACAATTCTCTCTCTCTCTCTCTCTCTCTCTCTCTCTCTCTCTCTCTCTCTCTCTCTCTCTCTCTCTCTCTCTCT
>NC_068982.1:118962408-118962898 GCF_001194135.2 Octopus bimaculoides
GTATATATACATACATATATACATATGCATACACACAAATGGTGATATATCTATATATACATATAATACATAATACATAGATTTTACATATAAACACATAATACATATGATTTTTTCACTCTTGTAAATTCTAACCACAATTCTCTCTCTCTCTCTCTTTCTCTCTTTCTCTATATGTCTATCTATCTATCTATCTGTCTCCCTCCCAATCTCTCTCACCCTCTACCTCTCTCTCTCACTCTCCTTCACTTTCTCTGTTATTCGCTCTCTCTCTCTCTTTCTCTCTTGTAACATAAGAAACACACACACATGCTCACGTAAACACATATAATATCTATTTACATGCATATATATCCCTGTGTGTATATATATTCACATATCTATACATATACATACAGACATATGTAGTTATATATACATATATATACATATAAATATATAATACATATATAAATATATATATATATATATATATATATATATATATATA
>NC_068982.1:118963693-118965863 GCF_001194135.2 Octopus bimaculoides
TATATATTACCATATAAATTTGAATTTGTGCAAAACAAATAGGAATTATACGAATCTAACTGCGGTTTCTTTCGGTCTTTGCACCATAGCTGCCAACGGTTTGTAAGTAGATAATAACTGAAGGAGGTTAATGTTTTCATACGTCAAGGTCTCTTTTTGATATTTATACGGAAGAATTTGTGAATATAAAGGCAATCAAACTTTGAAGATGTTTATTAGTTAGGTTTAGCTAGATATTAGTGGTGATCGATATGAGGCGTCTGTTGAAGCAGACATCTCACAAATGCTCTATGATTTTCATACCACTTAAAATTATTGGCCTTAACTAAATTGACACATGTGGCTATTAATATCGTGTTTGTCACATGGTTTCGAAATATACTGCGAACTATGTTAGAAAACATATGTTAAGTCTGGTATAAAAATCTTTTCGCTAAATAAGTCAATCACATTCCGAGAATTCCATGTCAATTGAAAACGTAACATATATAGTGCGGGTAAGTAATTCTGGACGCATTTCATCGAGTTATTTCTCAGCCTAATATTCTAATTTGTTGGGAAGGCTGTGGAATTGCCGAGTGATCGTAAAACTTACAGAATAAAATGGAGAAATTGTTTTACAATTCATTAGTACACAATAGTTTAACGATGGAATATAACACTTACAATTTGCTGTTTGCTGGTATAGATATAAATACACACACACACATATATATCTACGTGTGTGCGCGAGCGCGCGTATATGAGTGTGGTGTGTTTTATTGGCTAAGGCTAAGGTGTCCAGATCGTTAAGTCATGTGTTCGATTTCTGGCGGTGCATTTTGATTTTTTGAGTAAGACACTTTTTACTTTGTTACTTCCGTTCACTCAGCTGACAAAAATGAGTTGTACCTGTAATTCAAAGATCCAACCTTTTCACACTCTGTGTTACGCAGAATCTCCCTGAGAACTTCGTAAAGTGTAGGCGTGTCTTTGGAGTGTTCAGTCACTTGCACGTTAATTTCAGGAGCTGTTCTGTTAATGGGATCGACTAGAACACACATTCTCGTAACCGACGGACTGATCAGTCATGTATATGCGTGTGTGTATATGTATATGCATATATATGGATGTATATAAACATGTAAATATATGTGTATGTCAATGCATGTGTGTGTGTGTATGTGTGCGTGTGTGAGTATGAGTCTGTGTGTGTGTGTGTAAAAGATGTGAAGGATGGAAGTAGCAAAGTAGCATGCAACATATAGAGCGCGATTTATGGTTTTCTATTACGTTCCTCGTGTTATTTTCAAAGTTATGTCGATGTGAATGCACGTTCATTTTTAAACACTTGGAAGCAAACTAGGACACATGTTGTTTTTTTTTTATTTTCATTTAGAAATATTTGATCGGCATTGTTCATTTCGTATCACGTTGGTATTGGAATCACTAACCAACAGCAGATAATTCATGTAAACATTTCTAAGTTTTAATGACTGCTTGATATTAGTCTCGTTGAGTGATCGATGCTCCTGAAAAAATCTACACTAATCTAACAGCTTGCATTATGGAGGTATTTCGCATTGTTAAGTTGGGATAAAAACAAATGACTCCGAATATCCTATTCCTGATATACCGCACTATATTGCACTACACTATGCAGGCTGCACACAGAGAGATTACTGTCTTATATTTCCATAATACAATGACCCTATAGACTCACTAAGCATATGGGCATCAAGCACCAAACAATGGTGACTAAGTAGGGTTATATCCAACCTTCTTTAACATGTGGAGGGATTTCATCTACTGTCTGCTTTGACTGCTTTGTCACTGTATCGTGTGAACATGACTCTCAGAGAGACTTTAAACTCGGTAAATCACTCTCGAGTGCAGAAACCATTTCGCATTACCCCTGACTCGGGCAAAAATGTAGCTGGCACGCCAATTGACATTTTTATCCGTTCCTGTTTTAACACATAGAGTGCTTTCACGAAACATCTCTAGTCACGGACATATCATTGCAAGTACGTGACCATAAATAACGAATGAACATTATTTTATGTTATTCCGTGTGCAGGACAGAAGTTAATTCGCACCAGCTCATGAATCATGCATTTCAATTTCATAGTATGTAGCGTGTGTATATGCATAGAAATACGTATATATATATATATATATATATATATAT
>NC_068982.1:118966283-118967626 GCF_001194135.2 Octopus bimaculoides
TATATATATACATGCACACATACACACAAAAGTGCACACATACACATACATACACATATATATAAGACCACAAATAACACAAACACATTCCCATAAAACCAAAATCACACAAAATAAACTCACATTACAAATTCCAGAACATGTTTTCAAAATTCAAAAGAAAACATATACATATGCACACGAATACATGCACACACATACACTACTAAAACTATACACACACACACTACAAAAAAAAAAACACACCAAACTCTTTAACAAATTTAAACCACGACAAAATATTTAAACACCTACCATTAGTTAATGATGATGTCACACACCATAATAACATACACACACAACACGACAATACACACGACACGATGACAAACAAACACACACATACACGCAACACAATTGCACACACAACACGATAACACACACGCACACAAAGCATCCCCTAAAAACGCCACCACAATATAAAAACATATACAAAACATATTTCCAAAAAGCAACACACATACATAACACACATACACACAGACAAAACAACATACACACACAGCTGGCCAGAACTACTGACCATATCATCTCAAGAGAGAGAACAGGAAAATGAAAAATGCTTTGACAATACATCCCAAACACACACACACACAGCAAAGTAAATGGAAAACAAATCATTTCTACCAAATTCTTTAAATGACCATCCTTAACAAAACCACTTAACGACTCAGCCATATTTTTTGAATAGAAAAAGAAACAAAGAAAAACGTTTTCACAACGTATTCCAAACGCCACACACACACATACACACAGATACACACATACACACACACACAAATACACACACACACAAATACACACACACACACAGCTGGCCACAACCTTAATAAAAACATACTATTCAATTCAAAAGACTTATTTCCAATCGAATTCCTGAAGCTTGAACTCTTGACACCCACCACAAACCTACATAGACAAAACATATATAAGAACTTACTCTAAAATAAAAATTCAGTAAGAATATGGGCACAAACTGTTAACCCCTAATTTTATTTTTTTTCTCCTTCATTTTCCCAAACGATTCATTTTAATATTTGGTATGTTGAATACATCGAAACCGTTTATATTTTAAATGACTCACTGTAACAAAAGTATTAAGGAGTGACCACTAGGCGCAGGAGAGGGTGTGTGGTAAGTAAGTTGCTTTACCAACCACATGGTTCCAGGTTTAGTCCCACTCCGTGACATCTTCGGCAAGTTTCTTCTACTAGAGCCTCGGGGCGACCAAAGCTTCGTGGGTGGATTTGGTAGACAGAAACTGAAAGAAGCCCATTGTATATATATACATATATATATATATA
>NC_068982.1:118967892-118968908 GCF_001194135.2 Octopus bimaculoides
ATATATATATATATAAGTATAAGCTGTGTTATGAGCATTTATACAACACATGACCTATAGGTCAACAAACAATTAAAGATCAAGAAGAACAGGCGTTAAAAATGTTAAAATAATTTAGTGATGCATACGATCGTTTCGAACGTTAATATTAGCCTGTAAATAACATAGTAAAAAAGTTCGAAATTAATTTAATTAAATTGATTGAATATTACTGTTCTCTTCAGTGCGAAGGAAATAATTCATCAAACAATACATCAGAAAAATATTATATCGTTATAGAAGACTAGAATGAGTGAATGTCACATAGCATATTTCACTTATATAGTCAAATTACTGTTCGCCGCATCAGTTTTAATTCATACACAACTAGACTCAACAACACTATCTTAGCATATTTTTATCATTTATAAGATATTATTTATATCCGAATATGTTATGCGACATTCACTCCATCTAGTCTTCGGTAACAATATATTTTTCTGATGTATTTTTCAAGTAATTTTTCTTTTGTCGCCGAGGAGAACAGTACTATGCAATTAATTTAATTATAATCAAATTAATTTCTAATTTTTTTACCATGTTAATATTACTGCTCGAAACTATCGTATGCATAGATTAAATTCATTTTATACTTTTAAGACCTTTTCTTCTCCATCTTTAATTATTTGTTGAGCTTCTATAGGATATGTGTTCTATGAATGCTCATAGCACATCTTACACTTGTAGAATTTTCATATTCGAAAAATTCTAACAATGTAATATTAAGGATCTTTATTAGAAATAGAGCTTTGAAACCAACCAAAGTAAAGGATGAAATAGAACTCAATTTCTTCTCACATATATATATGTGTGTGTGTGTGTGTGTGTGTGTGTGTGTGTGTGTGTGTGTGTGTGTGTGTGTGTATGTGTGTGTGTGTGTGAGTGTGTGTTTGTCCCCCCAATATCGGTTGACAAAATATGCTGGTGTGTTTATGTCCCCGTATCTTAGCGGTTCGGCAAATTGTCTGATAGAAGAA
>NC_068982.1:118969314-118974304 GCF_001194135.2 Octopus bimaculoides
TATATATATATATATGAAGATGATTTTATATCCAATTTTCTAAAATGGAACTAGGTTGTGATCAACAAGCATTAATCTACTATACATTTGTGAACAGGTTTTGCATAAAGACACATGACTATAAATATTTTCCTCGGTTGAAATCGAATATAATGTATAAGGAAGATTACATTTTTTGTATTTATTAAACTAATCAGAGCCTGCTTCTTCTCCTTAAAAGTAATCCTATATTTTGTGAATCTATTACACAATCATTTTATATATGTCTTTTATTAATATTCTGTAAAAGTTGACTGATTATCCTTGTTCTTGTTGTTGTTCATGGTGTTGCTCTGTTGGTTTCGTTGTTGAAATCGTTGCGATGATAATGGTGATTGTCGTTGTTGTTGTTCGTTTGAAGTCTGACAATTGAGGTGATTCAATTCCTCAGTGATATATTACTTGTTTATTTCCTGTGATAATGCCAGGTTTGAACGAGTTGTGTGAAATCTGATAACAATAAACTACAAGTTTGTAAATAGATTCAAGGAAACCATAAAACATCCGTAATGCAAAAAGAATGCATTTATTGCTACATCAGTTGTTTAGCGAATCAATGATTTATTGTATAACAGCATCAAACATATAACTTTCTTATTTTCGTTAATATTTATAAAAAAAAAAGTCGTCACTGAGTCATATGTATTTAAGTGAAATTATTCCTTAATTTTTTTAACAAAAATATAGGGAGATGTTCACTTATGCGTGAAGCAAAATCTGAAAGGATTAATAACGTATTTGTTGAATGACATTTTACACTCTAAATTTTCAACATATACGATTGAGTTTCAATCGCAATAAGGAACACCTGATACAAACGTTGCATCAGAGGGTTTCAATCCCCAATATTTTCCAATATTTGCAGTCTCCCCCTTCTAACGTCTTCTGTCTGCAGTAACACGATTTGATTTTTTTATTGACAATTCATATGTGAAATTGTAATTTCTTTTCTGTCGTTTTAAATACAGATCAAGGTTTCCATTTTATATTTGTAAATAAGAATACGATGACTATGCTAGACTTTTAAGCAAATATACACTCGTGTTTGAAATACAAGTGAATAAGTTCAATTTTCACCTATTGTGACAAAAGTATTCTAAGTTTCATATTACTGATATCTAGTCTTTATGTTGACATCTCAAATTTTAAAATTAAATATATACTTGTGTTTGGAAAGAAATGAAAACATATTGGAACACAGTGTATTTCATGATTTAAATTTACTTCATCTCAATATGCAGTCAAGTTCATAGAAAACGCTAATTACGAAAATACTACTTTAACCTTGTGATCAACAATTCAAAATGAAGCGAATTCATTATACAATATAAATGTTTGGCAATAGCTTGTGTTTTATTCACAATTTTTTACATGGATAGTAATGTAGATTTCATCTGTGTATCTGTACGAGTAAAACTGACTACACTCTTCACGGTCGGCGAAAGACATCCACTTCAAAATTAAAGTGCAGCTTGCACTTAACGCACTAATCGATATCACTTTGTAGTTATTATTTCAACGAATGCCAATATCCTTTAATAGTGTGAGCGAAAATTGTCAATAAATTAAAATCATATTTGCAGTGAATAAACAGTAACTAAGACAACTGTGAACGTCAATCATACTCGGTGAAAAACTGGGTTCACCCTTGAAATTCAATATATTAAAAGAAATAGAATAAGCATGCAGTGAAATGGAAATATTAATATCGGTTTAAAAGTTTTACCCAAGGCCAGTAATTTCGGGGAAGTAGATTATATGAACCCCAATGATTAACGACTACTTATTTCATTGATCCTGAAACGATGAATGGCAATACCAGGTGCGGTGGGATTTGAACGCGAATCATACAGACAGACGAAATACCGCTAGCATCTTGCCGGCGTGTTAACGATTCTACTAGCTCGCCGCCTTAAATATTATTTTCTCCTCTAGGCACAGGGCCTGAAATTTTGGGGGAGGGGGCCAGTCGATTAGATCGACTCCAGTACGCTACTGGTACTTAATTGATCGACCCCGAAAGGATGGAAGGCAAAATCGACCTCGGCTGCCTTAAATATTAATTAATATTTAACTTTGTTAATCGAAATTAAACTGATCTTTCGTCACAACTGTAGTTAATCCCTATGTGTTTATGTGTTATTAGATTGCTTCTCTGAAGCATCATATATTTCTAGTAATGAACATTAATTTACGTGCAGTGTGTTTATGAAAAAAGTTAGATAAACAGGAACATTGAAAACCTTATATTTAGTTCAAAACAAATCACAGAACACACGGGTTATTTACAGTAACCTATCACACACAAACTTGTATAAACATAAGCCGATAGTGATAAGTCATTAATCTGGTTAGATATTATATTCGATTTGTTTACTTGTGCCACCAATTCCCTATATTTATATGAGATAGGAATGGTGTGTTTTGTTCACTTTGTGTTTTACATCGATGTAAATGAAAAATATTAACTTCAAATGGGGTTCAAACAGCATTGCATCACGAATACGTGAGCTATTTCATTCTATTTTTCTTCATCCTTTTACGTTTTTACATTCAGTATGTTATTATTCGCTAGTATATAGCATACAAGCACTGAGGCAAAAATATATATGCAGTTATCGACCAGTAATACAATCATATACTATACCAGGTACTTGAAGAGTTGTAAATACTGCTTTACGAAACATGTATATGCACACACAGAGGCATGTGTGTGTGTGTGTGTGTGTGTGTGTGTGTGTGTGTGTGTGTGTGTGTGTGTGTGTGTGTGTGTGTGTGTGTGTGTGTGTGTGTGTGTGTGTGTGTGTGTGTGTGTAAACATCCAGTGAAATCCGTGAAGGTAGGATCAGTAGATCCAGTGGCAATTCAGGTGGAGTCCTGGCATGTAATTGAGAAGTGGTGCTGAAAGTTCGTGAAGTGGTTCAGATATGCAAGTCCAAAGGCCATGCTGGACCGCTTAAATCTACAAGTTTTTCCACTTTCTCTCTTTGCTTACTTTTTCCTATTTCTTTCTGTTCAAGAGTGTAGGCTCGAAATGTAAAAGATTTTTTTTCATTTTCCTCGAGCGTCAAACTACTACGCCTGTCTTCGTCTTATGTCGTTCTATAAATTTCAGCTATATATATGTATGTGTATATACATGTGTGTGTGTGTGCCTAAATGTATATAACAGTGGACAGGCAGAAACCTGACATTTTACATACCTAAATTTTCAACCTATATGATTGAGTTTCAATCGCAATAAGGAACACCTTATACAAACGTTGCATCAGAGGGTTTCAATCCCCAATATTTTCCAATTTTTAAAGTCTCCACCTTCTAACTTCCTCTCTCTGCAGTAACACGATTTGGTCTTTTATTGACAATTCATATGTGAAATTATAATTTCTTTTCTGTCGTTTTAAATACAGCTCAGGGTTTCCATTTTATATTTGTAAATAAGAATACGAAGACTATGCTAGACTTTTAAGCAAATATAGACTGGTGTCTGAAATACAAGCGAATAAGTTCAATTTTCACCTATTGTGACAAAGGTATTCTGAGTTTCATATTACTGATATCTAGTGATCGCTAGTGATGGCGATGTTTTGCCTCCATTCATCTTCTCACACAGCCTCACACAGAACACGGAGGTCTACATCAAGTGCCCGGAGGACGTAATGCTGCCCTGGCCCAAGAGGGTAGTTACTGGAAGAATCTATGTCTGGCAACATGACTCTGCACAATGCCACACAAACGTGAGTACCCAGTCATGGCTGTCAAACAATTTCTGCGGCTACATCTCCCTGTGGCTACCTAAATTCCCAGTCTGCAAGCTCCTTTATTATTAAGTTTGGGGTGCATTTGTGGGAGACACACATAAAAAAAAACTTTTTGTAATACCAAAGATGAACTGAAGGCAAGGATTAAAACAGCATTCACCAACTTAAAGAAGGGGGCTGTCCAGAAGAGCAACAGGGGATTCCGAAGTCGTCTGGAGGCCGTGGTTGAAGTTAATGATTTTTTTTTTATTGAATAAATTTACTGTTTAGTATTTCAAGATATTTTTATATAATTTTGGTAAATATATCCGTTAAAATGAGATGTCAGTACTATTTTCATTTTTGCGTAATTTAGATGACAGTTTGTTCACCGGACCCTATATATATATATATATATATATACATTAAGTAAAGGATATCACCAACGAGTGAAAAATACGTAAGCACACGAGAGATAAGTACAAGACAAAATACCAAAAAAATATAAATCCTCGTCAATTGGCGACTGTTTTACTACTCCTTATTTCGTGCTTTCACCATGACAGGAATACTTCATAAGACAACATCCAGAATTTTTTTAAAATACAAAATTTGTGGAGAGTTAAGTTTTCGAATGAGGAAAGAACAATAGGGTGGATGTACAGAGTAAACAATCGACGAAGACATACATTAAAGGCCGTTAGGCCAACACAAATTGTAATGGGTAACGCCTGGGAGAAATTTTGAAAGGATATAGAAGAGAAAAAAATAGAAGAGAAGAAAATAGTAGAAGAGAAGAAAAGGTCAAGAGGTGAGAGATGAGACGTCCAGCTAGTGAACGTTTCGTCCAGAAAACACAGAGGCGGGATAAATGGCCTGTAGTCACGTGTGAGCAACAGGCAGAGGGGAATGGGGACACGAGGGAAGATGAGGGAAAGAAACAAAGCGAGTGAGGATACAGGAGAAAGGAGAAAAAAAAACACCGGGAACAGCAAAGAAGGAGAGGGAGAAACGGGAAATGTAGAGGAGTATATGAGAGAAAGGAAAGAGCGTAAAGAATCGCAGAAATTTTATATAAATGTAAGAACTTACTGTGGACAAGGCTGCGTGGCGGTCGATTATAAAGAAATAAAAATACACATACATACTTACATACACATACACACACACACACACACACACACACACACACACACACACACACACACACA
>NC_068982.1:118976364-118977942 GCF_001194135.2 Octopus bimaculoides
GACAAGGGACGACGGTCAAACGGTAATAGATGACGGATGCGATGTACGCATTCGCCACCTCCGCTCGACCTTTCAAGGAGAGCTTCCTCTCAGCCCATTTCTGGGTGAGGTTGGCCACCCTGTTCGTCACTTCTTCCCAGTTTTTCTCCAACTGGAGGTCCGGACCGAACCAGACCCCAAGCAGTTTAACGGGTCCGTCTGTCCAGCACCCTACGACGCTGTTGGACGGCATGGACTTGCCCCTCCAGGTGCCTAGTTACAAGCCCACTGACTTTTCCGCGTTAATTTTCGCACCTGTCACCGCTTCATACTCGTTTAGTGTCTCGCCAATCAGGTCAATATGCCTGTGGCTCGACAATGAAGTCAAACTATATAGCGATATATTGAAATCCGTTTTTCTATACGATTCAGGTTTTCCGAATATAGGAAATGGAGTCCTTCTTGGGTCCCAACTATGCGTACCCGTCCGCCGGCTACGTTGAAGCCCAAATGTTCTTTCATTGCGCCGTTCCACACCGAATGCGGTCATTATGCCTACAACTGTATCGGTGCGATCGCACTCTCCTGCTATCCGGATCCTAAATTGCCTGATCTGTCTTCGACAACTCTGAGAATTTCCTCACCATCTAACACTCCTCCCTTACCACCTTTATCCACAAAAAATAATCCCACACCAAACTGTAATTCCTTTCTTCTCAGTTCTTCTACATCCACCAGCTCTGTAATGAGACCGTGTCTTCAACGCAGTCACTATTTCATGGTCTCAATCATTCACCTCTCTTCATATAATTCCACCTCCACACACACATATACATTCCATTGCTGCTCCGGCTCTACCACCAAACCTTTTCTACACAGTTAAGCTCTTTTCCACATCACACACAAACATACATATGCACTGGGCCATACACTCATGTACACACGAAAACAGTATTCTCATGCATACACATATGCTGGTGCAGAAATATTTATGTCAGAATACAGGTGTTTCACTTGATACACATGTCAGGTTACAGCTGTTTCACTTGCTACAGCCACATATATCCTTCCGGTCAGTTCAACATCAGAAACCGTAAATTTAAGCATTCTTTTATGCATGCCAATTTTATCTCGATATGTTTTCTCTCGGCATTCCTTTCTCCAGAAGTTTTCTTCCATTTTTAGTCTGCGTTAACCAAATACAACCTATTTGTTGTTCCCTCACTTGTCCGTCGTTTGAGGTTTTTCTGCATCATTTTCAAAAATATATATACGTGTGTGTGTGCCTATCACTGGTTTCAATATAATGCGAGAGAAGTATATCTATATATACTTCTACCTAACGCCTAGTTTAGAATAGAGGCAGCTGATCAAGAAAAAAATCCATAAGTGGCTCGTTTGTTTTCCTATCTGTTCGTTCTGTTGTCTGTAAACAAACTCCCTTTTGGAAATCTATGTTCCCGTTCATTTTTCTGACGTGCTGTACCCGGATATGCATTTATATATACATGAATATGTAGGTATGTACATATATGTATGTATACATGCATATGCTCATATATCATTTGTATTACTATATATATATATATATATATATAT
>NC_068982.1:118979437-118982573 GCF_001194135.2 Octopus bimaculoides
ATATATATATGTGTGTGTGTGCATGTGTCTGTGTGTTTGTGTGCATGTGTCTGTGTGTTTGTGTGTTTGTATTCCGTAATTTACTAGTTTTATATAAGTAATGTTACATAAACAGAAGCTGCTATTTCGTTGCAGTTATGAATTTTTACAGATGGTTATAACATTCTTGCTATATATGCTATCATCGGCGAAAATTACAAAAATAAATATATACAGGATTTATTCTGTTTTCTCTCAATATATCTCATTTTAAAGATATTTTCGCCAGTTTGGCAAAGAAGGCTATGCAAGAGAATTTTGTAACAGAATATCTAGCAATATATTCGATGACATGAAAAAGATCTATAAAAAACTAATATAGAAAGGTTTATGTCCGAATATCTTATGATTTGTGGCCTTTCTCCTTTGGGACAGCACATAAATGCCCTCTCTGCATACAAATTAGATTGCATTTGAAGTGAGTTCAACTACATAAAAGAAAATGTTTTGACATAGAGAAGTCTAATAATTATTATTTTGTAACGTGCACATAACAAACCAGTCGTATATAATTTATAGGAACCTTCCAAGTTTAATGGCACCGTTACTTTTTTGATATCTGAAGAAGAAAAAATAACAAGAAAAATACCAAAGGTCAAAAAATAAATTATGTAAGACGAATACAATACAATGCTGGATATCTGGTTTCATTACTGACATGAATCACGTGTATATCTGACATATCGAAAACTGATTATTCCATTGGCTTCTAAGAAATAAACTTAGGCCGAAATGAAGCATAAACATTCAATGTAGAGATTTTGATTTTCATTACTCTCGGTGCGGAATATCTTAAAAGATGGGGCCTATTAGCATAAAGCAACGTAAGCTAATTTTACGTAGATTATAACCCTCGTTTTCTCACTAAATACGGTTTGAAAACATGAATTATGTTTATTTAGTGGGGAAGAAGTTGTTTCTAAATTACAACTTTGGTTAACGTACAACATAGTCTTACTGGATGTCGGTGTACCTTTAGATATATAGTCTTCATGTATAATAAACTGAAGAAGCGATGTCTGTATACACATGAAGAATTTGATTAGATTACCGAGAAAAATGTTCAGGGTCTGGCCATCTATTAGCATGATAAATCAGTTCAGTCAAATATATCTTAAGATATGCAAGACTAAGCTATATACTGGCACACAATAAAAGTAGTAGAATATACAAACATTTTAGCTTAATTAGGCAAAAAGATGTTGCATCAGAGTCTGCTGGAAATTGATTTCAAAATAGAGTAAGAAATACGGTGCAGCATCGAATATTGCACTGCGCATAAGAAAAGGTGTTTATCAAAGGACTAAACATAAGCTATGTAAACAGCACAGTAAAATATAAATTTGTTATGTTTTATGTTTACATTGTAATTTACGGTGGAGATTGATGTTTACGCTACTACAGAATGTGGGGAAATTATTACAATTTAAAATATAATTATATTATATATATACAATCTTTGATAGTATAAATGTCGAAACACGCAAAGTCTTTATAATTTTATATTGTTATCGAATTCCTTTGTAACGATGTAATCTTCTAGGTTAAATATATATGTTAAAAATGAATAAAATACACTATTTCGCCAAATTACTTTCTTTATACATCACACATGATTAATTTCTTTCTAAGAAAGGAAATAATAATTTCTCTACTTTGAGAATTCTGCCAGAAAATTTTTGTATGGTTTACAGTCGCTAACAATTGTTTCTTGTATACCAATTTCCTAACTGAAAACACCGTCCAAACCACGGAAAATGTGAATTTTCTTTGTAATTGAGTAGAATCCTTGAAACAGAGGGCTTCTTTGAACTGCCAAAAATTAGTGCAAAATGTGGAACAGCTGAATAAGTTTTATTCCGTGAGGAACACACGACCAGAGAAATAGGGGCTTACTGGTGTTCAGTAAATACATTCATCTCTTTTTCTATCTTACTCTGTCTGTCTGTCTCTTTCTCTCTCTCTCCCTCTCTCTCTCTCTCTCTCTCTCTCTCTCTCTCTCTCTCTCTCTCTCTCTCTCTCTCTCTCTCTCAGGTTTTGGATAAACTATACTAAGTTCTTGTTGAATTCACATAAACCCCAAAAGAATAATCACACCCGCACAAACTTTAATTAGTTGTGTCTGGATTCAAGTTCGAGGTACTCCTTGCGATTATAGATATGTTGAATAAGAATGCACTTTTGTGAAGTGACCTGAATTCCACCCCTGGAGCCATATTTTTTAAACTACAAAAATAGCATTAAGGATGGTATTCTACAACTCCGAAAACTACGTTATATTCCCAGATCTTCTGAAATAATCAGCAGCATCACTTACCCAGAAAAAGGAAGCAGAATGAAGAACTGAGACTAGATGCTACATATCTCTTTCTCTAACATTTCATACATTTAGATATTTAGAATGTATCGTCTGAAAAATAATATACAGCTATCTTGAGACAAATAACATCCCTTATATTTACAGCTTTTACTCATACAGGACACAGTTGCTTCACAAAATAACTACGACGCCATAATTATATATTTACCAACGTTCCTACGTATACAGGCCTTGAATAATGAAGCCTGTAACTAGATTTTTCACGGAATTATTCCTCACACATTAAGAGAAGCAGAGTTCACTGTAAAACTCAAAGCAAGACTCTTCGACATAAGAGGAAATTAATATTTTGTGGGCAAAGTTTTATTTCTATAAAGTCGGCTTCAATAAGTGGAGTATCTCAAGACACAGTTCTAGTGTCACTAATATTCATCCTCACATTATGAGGCATATACAGATGATCCCAAAATGCTGATAGCTTTCAAAAACGCAGAAGTTTGTCACGTATATCACAATGAGCTAAACCTAATCAATCGAGGGACAGCTGAAAGTAATATTAACATAACCGTGTCCGAAGCATGTCAAATCACTGATGCAGCATATATATATATATATATATATATATATATATATATATATATCAGTTCTATATTTGAGAGATGAGGAATTATGTACATTAATTACGTTTGATGGATATTTGTCCTGATTTCGTTTGTTGTTAACACAACGTTTCGGCTGATATACTCTCCAGCCTTCATCAAGTGTCTAGGTGAAATA
>NC_068982.1:118986167-118988931 GCF_001194135.2 Octopus bimaculoides
CATCCCCAATGCAAACCTTCAGATCAACCTTTTCCTATGCATATCTCTAATGCAACTTTAAAAAAAAAACAGTCAATGAATGGAAATAACCAATAAACTGATTCCTTATGAGATTTCCCAATCAAATTGCCAGCAAACCATTTTCAGCCAAACCAATTTCAATGGATTTCGCTCAAATCTGATGTCCATGTTACTTATTTTGGTTTGAAATAAAGCACTTGATCACTTAATAATCCTAGCTTAATCCCGAGCAGCACCGGGCTATACTGCTAGTAAAAATTATAAAATTAGCGGATGAATGGATGGATGGATGGATGGATGGATGGATTGGTAGATAGATAGATAGATAAATAGATAAAATTTACTTGGAAATGGATGCGTGGCTTTCGATCATATAATAATATAAATAATATATAAATATATGCATATATATATATGTAGGTATGTACATTTATGTATGTATATATGCATATATTTATATATTATTTATATTATCATTATTATTATTATTATTATTATTATTATTATTATTATTATTATTGTTATTATTGTTGTTATTATCATTATTATTATTATTATACGTGGAATAGTGAATCACATACTATCTTCAAAGGATAATAGAATCTTGTGGGCGAATATGATAGACACATTCAGTAAAATCTTTATGAGGTGAGTAAAGCATTAAATTACTTCTTTCGCGACTACATAAAAAAGAAACCTTTTTTTTAGAATTCTCACTTTGCGAAAAACAATATGTTCAAAACACAAGAGTCAATGAAAATGCATAGTCAATCCGAAACCATTCAATACACCCTAAAAGCAAAACATCACTTGCAATACACAACAAAATGTAAGTAAATTACACTGCAAATAAAATTAGCATTTTATATCAAAGCAGACACCATACTACTAGACGTGGTCGAAAAGTAAGCAAGCTAGATTATGTTTTTCAAATTTTGGCACAGGGACAGCAAGTTTGGGGGACAAGTAAGTCGATTACATTGATCCCAATACTCAACTGCTACTTATCTTTTTGACTCCGAAATAATGAGAGGCAGAGTAACTCTAGATTATTGAGTTACAAATTTTGTGTAAGAAATAACCGTAGACAAATGGGTTCTGAGATTTGAAGAGGACGCAATGCCAATAGTGTAAATAGAATGAAAATCACAAGAATCTTCAAAACTTTCATTTTAACCTGATAACAACCAACTGTTGAATACAAAGACTAACGTAGCGTAAGCTTCTATTTAATTTATATGTGCGAGTTAATTGCTTAAAGCTATTCCAGCATTCGACTTTCATCTGGTTAAATATATAATTTATCCTTCTTTTCATGACAAAATTTCAGAAGAATAAGACAAAAACATACAGGTGCACGCCCGTAGCCACTCCAAAGCCCAAGTTTTTATTCACCAAACATAAAGAATAACAACTCTCACCAAAATGAGAATATATGAAAATCTGGTCAATCAGATCAGGTAAAATGTCTATGAAGCCAACATGAATATTACCAGTTATTCCCTAATATTCATTAGATATTTAATTTGTTGTAGAGCTACAGATTCCTCCAAAACAAATGTAATTGCCGAAATATTAAATGGCGTTGCTTTGCGTATTGACTAACGGCGTCGTGTATTGGCTTCTGGTTTGAGTGGAGTGAACAACAGTACGATTTTATATAAAATGAAACCCATTTGGATAGCCACTGCTTGGCTCGTATTCCTTGACTCATGATGGTTACAAGTAATTTATTAAAGCGACAAGAAGGTAGAATCTTTAGCAAACCGGGCAAAATGCTTAGTGGTATTTTGTACGTCTTTACGTTGTGTGTTCAAATTCCGCTGAGGTGGACTTTGCATTTCATTCTTTCGGGTCTGTAAAATAAATGGCAGGTGAATAACATTGCTGACCTAACATTGCTGACCCTGTGCCAAAATTTGAAACTGATATGAAACTCATTTGAGAGTTGATTGAGGTAATACAAGCTGTGTATCAAACAATGTCGCAATGTAAACAAATATTTTGCCTAATGCGTTAAATAAAGTAAACTTTGGTGCGAGTATCCTAACACTGAATTTTCCATTATGGACAAAGCTACCAATCCAATAATGATTCAATATTGTGCAATTTGTGTTTGGCCAAAAATACCACAATATAAAACGTTGAAGAAAGATAAATGATAAGAAAGGCATAGGGTATCTCAATTTGCGAACACATTGATTAAGTACAGTATTCCATCTCAGGGCCACACAGAAAGAAACAGTGACGTCTCACACAACTTAAATGTCAGCACGATCTTGAACATAACCGTACTCGAAATTCTGAGCACTAACGCAAAACGATGCAGTATAGAAATGTAAATATGTATGCATAAAGAGACGCACAAATGCGCGCGAGCACTAATATACATATTGTTACGAACGCCCGCACGCGAAGCGCCTCCTTAACACCGAAGAGGGGACCCGCGCACGCGCGAACGTTCAACACTCAGTGAGCTACCAAATTCGTCTGTTGGTCACCTGACCGCGATAATAAAGCCCCGGCTGGAGCACGTAACGAAGAATAACACAGGCAAAAAGGACGGGAGGAAGAAACAACACGAAGACCATGCGTTGGGTAACCTTTTCTTTTTACATACATAACATCACAGAATACATTTAAAACATTAGAATAGAGCATTACATAATAACAATTCCAATACATGGCATGACAGTTCAATAACGTTGACAAAGTTTCCAAACAATTATAAGCTTTTCAATCA
>NC_068982.1:118989506-118990427 GCF_001194135.2 Octopus bimaculoides
CCAACTGCCTCTGCTGGCTGCCAGAACTCCACTGGCCAAAAATTCTCTGCTCACTGCTTCGGCCGACTGCTTCCCGCCAATTCCTGTCCTGCTGAACTTTCGGTGACCGGAAAGGGGGCAGCTACGCTAAAAATAGCTGTGGTCGCCGACGAGACAAAGGAAATACCATTGTCCCCAACTGACCAGGGTACGGGTTCAAAACCCAGCCCGGGAGATAGGGATATAATGCCAACTGTATTTTCGGTCGTCTCATCAATATGTACTCACCAAACATATACGAACATACACATAGATAAATAAATAAACACATACACACATATATAAATTTAAAGAATAAGACCAGGATTGTCTTCGCTGTAAAAAAAGTACGGATGTGGATCATAATATATATAGCTTAAATCAAAATAACTTCACTGAACATTGTTAATTAGCATTGCTTCGAGACGATCGCAGACATATTATTTCAATAGTCATCCAATAGTTAAGAATTAGCTAACGCCAGGGAACAACTTGGTTAAGTTAAATTAATTATATCTCACCACAATATTCCAAATTGATAGTGAAAGCCTGGACATGTCTCTACAAGTTTTCCCAATAAAAACGAAATGAGAAAATGAATTATTGAGTTCAATACGAGGAAAGAAAATTTCAATAACTCTAGAAGTTGAGAAACATTGCAAAGATGAGCCCAAATAGAAAGGAGGACACGTTAACAGTATTGGAAAGAGCAAAGTAATAAAGTTTCAGTGAGTGTTGATATTGTACGAATTAGAATTATGTAGTTCAGCTAATGAATAGGATTGTCTATGTATCGACATAATAGTAGATGACGTGTGTAGTAAATGGAAATACTGTAAGAGTTACCTGAAACTCTTGCACAAATCTCAAACAAGGAGATTCATATATATATATATATATATA
>NC_068982.1:118991306-118992855 GCF_001194135.2 Octopus bimaculoides
ATATATACATATGTATAGAGAAAGAACATAATTGCTAATATATCTCTATCTCTAAATAAATAATAAAATATTACTTGTTTGTGCAGTTGTATGTGTATGTAAAAATATGTATATGCAGACACACAGATACGTACAAACGCATACACACAAACATATGTAAATGTCTTAAAAGATATAAAACTGACGAACATTTCTTGTATAAAATACGCACTCCATGTACAAAGTTAAATAATTGAGACAGTTTTATACGACAAATAAACTGATCACATAATTAAGGCAATGTTATTGTCCGGTATTTTGCTTGGTATTTGTCTTATTTCTATAGTGGAAGTAACCTACGTAATATGTTTAGTAACTACTAGTGCTAGTTTCTGTATATTATGCACAGTTGTAAGACGTTTGTGTGCTTGTGCATAAGTCTACTTGCTTTCGTCATTCTTAAACATCTGTTTTTTTATTTTTATTTATTTATTTTTTTTTTTCAGGATTCATTTTAGGGTTATCATTATTTGCAGAATTTATATTTAGATAATTTCTCCATCTATTGTAGAGAAACATTATTATCTTTTGAAACTGCTTCCAGTTAGGAAGTTGGCAACAATATCTTGTCAGCTATTATGCACTTGCGTATTGGCATAACCCAGGTCATAATTGCTTTGACATTCTCGGAGAAATTTTCTGGTGTACATCTGCAACATCAAAATTCTCTTTGGTATTTTATAATATTGTCATTTCTCCAAATGTAAGTCTTAAAATTTTGACATAGATTTCGCTAAAACAGGTTACCTACAAATAAATGAGGTTACTCGTGTCTTACACATCTTCGCATATCCTACTCTTACATAGCGTATACTGATTCGTTATTGGAAGCTGGTGGTGTAAGGATGGTAGGAATTGGTACAGTGACGAAACATGATGTTCTTAACCATTGTTGTGAATTTGATTCATCCGTTTCCAATCTTTTCAGCTTTCACAAGTATTGGCCATATATGGGCTCTGCTTGCTATCGTTCATTCGTCGTAATTTTATCATTATTATATTGTTGTTGCTGTTGTTGTTGTATTCTTCTTCTTCTTCTTCTTCTTCTTCTTCTTTTTCTTCTTCTTCTTCTTCTTCTTCTTCTTCTTCTTCTTCTTCTTCTTCTTCTTCTTTTTGCTGCTGCTGTTGTTTATCTTGGTGCTGATTTTGCATCGGTGTTATAGGCATACACAAAACGCATGTGTGAATGTGGATAAATAAATACGCATAGACAAAAATATATAATTATAATTATTGTATATCAAAATATTAAATTTCCCATTCGCAGGATGTAATAAGTTTTTTATACAAATTTTATTATCTATCTATCTATCTATCTATCTATCTATCTATCTATCTATCTATCTATCTATCTATCTATCTATCTAACAATCTATCTACATATCTCTCTATCAGTCTGTCTGGTTGTCTGTCTGTCAGACTATAACTAGGTAAATATTCACGTATATATGAATATGTGTACATACATATATATAGTGAGAATCTCTGGATCTCATTTGTTGTCTATACG
>NC_068982.1:118993444-118994372 GCF_001194135.2 Octopus bimaculoides
ATATATATATATATATATATACATATACGTATATACACATACATACATACATACACTATACATTCATACATATATGCACATACACACACGTGCACACACAGAGACATAGGCATAGGAATACATCGTTCAATTTAGCTTCAAATTTCATCCAATTCCATTTTAAAAGTGAAACATAATTTATACATTGCGCAATTTCACCGCGAAACCTAACGCGATATTGCTTTTCCCGGCAGATTGTTTCCTTATATATGGATTGGAATCTCTCTCTCATTCTTCACCAGTATTCCCAATGCAATATCTTTTAATATACTTCACCAAATATTTTATAGTCATACATGCTAAACGCATGCATATATATATGAGGCTTCACAAAATATTCCCAATCATATTGTTACGTGTTTCGGCTATTTCTAGAATTAAGCTCTACACAGCGGAAGAGATATAACAACAGAAAAATGAAATCTTCGACTAAATGGAATTTCCAAGATTTGGATTGGTTTGGTGCATCAAAGTTTCTCCAGCCAAAAGTCTCTTAGACTCTCTCTTTTTCTCTCTCTCACATACACATATATATGTATATATGTATGGATATGCATATATCTCTTTTACTCTTTTACATGTTTCAGTCATTTGACTGCGGTCATGCTGGAGCACCACCTTTATTCGAGCAAATCGACCCAGGACTTATTCTCTGTAAGCCTAGTACTTATTCTATCGGTCTCTTTTGCCGAACCGCTAAGTTACAGGGACGTAAACACACCAGCATCGGTTGTCAAGCGATGTTGGGGGAACAAACGCAGACACACAAACACACACATACACATACATATACATATATACGACGAGCTTCTTTCAGTTTCCGTCTACCAAATCCACTCACAAGGCTTTGATCGGCCCGTGGCTATAGTAGAAGACACTTGCACAAGGT
>NC_068982.1:118994659-118997237 GCF_001194135.2 Octopus bimaculoides
TATATATATATATATATATATATATATATATATATAATTATATAGATATATATATATACACATACTTATGTATTTAGGAGTGTATATATATGCGTATGTATGTATGTAAGCATGCATATATGCATGTCTTGATATTTGAAAAAACATATTGTTGCCAAACCGCAAAATAAAATATCTGCTAAGTAAATTAGCACACACAAGCATAATAGTAATTTGAACTCAGAAAATAACGACAGTCAAAAAGCCGATGAACATTTTCCCCGGCGTGCTAAGGCTTCAGTCAATGTTTTGTTTCTTAGCTAACTTCTGCATTAAGCATTTAAAATTTCATCCACCTTTCTTGATGTCACTTCATACAATTGTTTTTGTGTGAGTATAAATTTATGCCAGCAATTCTTACAATGCATGGATACCTTAAGCGCTCTAGCATATAGGCGTGTTCTTTCTTTCGTTGGGATTCACAAAACAGTATTGTTGCCGTGAAAGAGTTTTCTCTGTGAATTATGCGTGATGAATTGCCAAATCTCAATTCCAGACGAATCATGACATGATGAAAACCATCTATTTCTTCCCCTCATGTCTTTTGTTGAGCACTAACGCTTTTTTCTTTACATGAATAACAGATTTTGCAGTATACTCTTCAATCTACCAGAGACCTTATTAGTTGTTTCTTGAATTCTGTAATCTGCGATATTGGTATAATTAAATTTTGCAAGCGAATAAATCATTTAATGTGTCTGTAAATTTTAGGATTCGCTGTATCTATAATTATCGAGATTAAAAAGCTGGTTGTTTCAGTTCCTTTCACGACGAGAATAAATATTTTTTACCTGTTTTATGTATTCCTTGTAAAAGATTCAGCTTCATATTTAGGATTTCATGTGTATTTCTGTTATTCATTTTACTCTTTTACTCTTTTACTTGCTTCAGTCATTTGACTGCGGCCATGCTGGAGCACCGCTATTAGTCGAGCAAATCGGCCCCAAGACTTATACTTTGTAAGCCTAGTAATTATTCTATCGGTCTTTTGCCGAACTACTAAGTGACGGGGACATAAAAACACCAGCATCGTTTGTCAAGCAATGTTAGGGGGACAAACACAGACACACAAGCATACAAACACACACATATATATATATATACAATGGGCTTCTTTCAGTTTCCGTCTACCAATTCCACCCACAAGGCTTTGGTCGGCTCGAGGCTATAGTAGACGACACTTGACCAAGATTCCACGCAATGGGACTGAACCCGGAACCATGTGGTTCGTAAGCAAGCTACTTACCACAGTGTGACTCCTGCGCCTGTAACTTTCTGTAAATTTTCTGCAAATTTCTCAAATATTAATGAGATTTTATGGCACTCACTCGATTGTTTCATACCATCTCATGTAATTTTGTATAATTTTGTCAGTTATGTTCAATTTGCTCCGCATAGCCACCACCCCGCTTGCATATTATTAAGCCTTGATAAAATCCATGTCATGAATTCGAAAATATACATTTATCTGCAATTTTTTCCTTTTCTCTTTCTTTTCAAATGATGGTTATTTTGAGACAATGCGGGTGTCTCCTGTCTCAGGTGGTTTTTGATTTCAGATTCTTCGATATTTGTTTAAAAATAACTTTGTTATATTTTTACTTCCGTTTACCTTCATCCAATTCTGTCCTTTCCTTATAAATGTCATGAAAGATTTGGACAGTGGCGGTCTCTGTATAAGTATATGTATATGTACATATTTATGTGTGTATGTGTTCGTGTATGATTCTATAAATAACAAGGAGCAAGAGAGAGACAGAGAGAGAGAGAGTGAGAGAGACAGAGAGAGAGAGTGAGAGAGACAGAGAGAGAGTGAGAGAGACAGAGAGAATATACAATATCCACACATAAAACAAAATTGAGTTAGAATAGAAGAAATATATTAATATGAAAAATTGCACATGATAGAAATATAGCGATGTGCCTAGGAAATGTGCAGAAAATGTGCAGAAAATCACGTAGAGATTAGAGCAGATATGTGTGTGTGTCTGTATGTGCACATGTGTGTGTGTTTGTGTGGGGTATGGGCGTGCGTTCCTGTGTGTATGCATACATATACACTCAATCAGACGTTTACGAAAAAAGAAAGAGTATACACGTACATACCATAGACCTGATACTTGTGTGTTTCTACGTTCTTCAGTTTGCAGATGTGAGAGCCTGTGTGTATCAATGTGTACCTAATTGTCTATGAATTGTATAAGTCACTTCGTTCTAGCCAAAACATATGTGGATTAAGACTTTCACCTCAATGTCAGTTGATATCTATAATAAAATCGTGAAACATTTACCAATCATGATATTATAAACATTTGCTACCCTCCAGGAAAATTCGCTTTTTATTAATTGGACTATACGTACGTATATACATACAGACGTAAATACATGCATAACAAACACACACTAACACACAGAGAGACTGAGATATAGATAGATAGATAAATAGATAGATATAGGTATGTATTTGTGTGTGTGTGTGTGTGTGTACATGTATGTGTGTGTTTTTATAAACCCACACACACACACACATATATATATA
>NC_068982.1:119001590-119005189 GCF_001194135.2 Octopus bimaculoides
ATATATATATATATATATATAAATATGTATATATATATACATATATACATATATAACACTTGCCAATACCTATTAGGAAAAGTGTTAGCATAAACACTTTTCCATTGCCATGCGTACACGATATTATTACACGGAATTCTTCATCTGCAATTTTAGTGATTCTGCATGAGGTAAACCTTCTTTTTAAACTTAAGCATGCTTTGCCACATTATTTCTTTATTTTATTTTCCATATATATTGAATCTTACAGATTGCTTTTTCCAGTGCCTTAATTTCTCTGTTCTCCTCTAAATTTCGAGGAATGGTTTGCATTTGCTTTCCACCGGTGACTATATTATTGAATAACATTCTGGCTCTGTTTTTATGGTTGGTAGAGTGGGATTTAAGATGCATTTAGCTCGATTTTCTAGTATGATATGCACCCACGCGGGATTTTCTGCACTGATAAAAGTTATACTGTTGTGAAAAAAAATTAAAATATGTTTACTTAGGAAATGGTTATTACAATACGCGTGATCGATATACAATATGGACTGTTAATTGTTTTCAAGAGCAAGAATATAATTTGTTCGCTAACTATTGTGCTAGTGACTTCAGAGACGGTGTTTCTCTCCAGTCATAACTCACATTATAATAGTCAGAGTTGATAACTCTGAGCCATACATTATTGTCAGCTGTTGAAGTTTTCTTCCTTAAGACAAACCTCATGAAATACAAATTTCAGTATTTCCAAATATATCTGTGACATTTAAATATCATTGACTTACTCAAGTTGGTCATTAATATGTATGATATTTTTGACACTAAAGAAGAAGAAAAGCAACGTCAAATAAAATGAAATACATTATTAAATATAGGTTATTGACGGTCAGTTGTTTCCTTAATGTTTATTATGTTTCAAGAAAGCAAAAAGAAAAGACAGAATATTGATTACATTATTTCTTTCGGGAAACGAAGACAAAACTCTACATTTATGAACAGGAAATAGGAAGCGAATGTTAATTGAAATAGAGAAATATAAAGCAAATGTGTAAGACAGACTAAAATTTTATAATCATTTCGGAAACTCACGTTTCCCGCCCAAATGTGGTCCGGGCACGGTTTTCTTATTTTTCCTTTTTTTTCTTTTCAGTTCAAGAAAACTAACTAAAGTACAGAAAAAATACAATACTACCAAATATTTCGTGCTGAATATTAGTACAGATCTCATTCATATACGTACTTAATAATGTTATGCGCGCGCGTGCGTGTGTGTGCGTGTTTGTGTGCAGAGAGAGAAAGAGTGTCTGCCTGTCCATTAGGTGTGTTATACTTGATAGAAGACGTGAATTATTATATCTTGACTGCCTTAAAGTCAGTTATATATGTATAGTCGTACCGCCTAGGTATGCAAAATAGGCAGAGTCTACGCTGAATAAAATAGGTCGATAGTAATATCTTCCTTTTATGGCAAGATATGCACCTAATTCAATAAAATTATGAAGGCTACTCTGATTACTATGCATTAAATGCAAAATATTTTATTTTTTGCAAATTAGGAAAGCATAATTCGCCCCTGCTTTTCAATCTCAGTATTTAAGCTACGCATAGTATTGCTGTAGTGCTATAAAGGCAGAAGTAAATTTGCCCTTAACTCGGTTGCACGCCTCTTTCGCTTTTTTTTATTTTTGTGTGTATTTTACTACATAAATTTCACCAACTGCCTACCCTGAGTAATTACTGGCGGCACGCGCCTGGTATTTATGTATATATGTAACGAAACATTTTCATGAGAAAGCGGAGGAAGTTAGATGCGTCACAGAAAATTAAGAGGGCTGATGTATCTGTATTTGTGTCATTTTATTCATCACTCATCTTCATCTTTCCTTATTATTATTATTATTATTATTATTATTATTATTATTATTATTATTATTATTATTATTATTACAGATGAATAATCTGAGGTAATGAACCCCTCAAAACGTATTTCTCTCTCCTTACACACATACACACGCATATAATATATATATATATATATATATATATATATATATGTGTGTGTGTGTGTATATATATATATATCTATATATATGTATATATATATTTGTGTGCATGTGTATATTATATATATGTGTTTGTGTGTGTGTGTGTGTGTGTGTGTGTGTGTGTGTGTGTGTGTGTGTGTACATATACAAAATAGTTTCGAAGGATAATCCTGGAGGTTATCGTGTTGGCTCTTATATCGGTTCTCAAATGTCGGCTAGCCACAACGAATGTTTGTGAAAATCAATTTAGTGAGCATTTACTAGACTCGGTTATTACCATCGCTTGGTAAATCTGAATGTCCTTTTAAGGACTGCATAGATTTGGTAGAGAGATTAATGAAATTAATGAAAATCAGGTGAACGGAGATTTACATATCCAATTCTATTATCCTTTTCTTTTTATATTTTTCGTTTCTTAGAACTACGCACGTTTCGGCTGCAAACCGCTGCACACTGCTCAGTGTGTATCTTGGTTTTAATTAACACCAAGGCTACAACCTTCTGAATCATCACGCTCAGAAAATGTGAGGACAGAGAGACAATTCTAGTGAGCTGCATTCTGAAAACGAAGTGACTAGACGTACTAATGAAAGCAGTATCATTAATGTATTCCCAGAATGAAGTGCCAAGTTGTAAAAGATTATTAGAAAAGTTTGAATATTGTGTGAAGTAAAACAGATCATAGGTGCATAGCCATTGAAATAGTGTAGGAGATGCAAAAGCTGTAATAAACAGTACTGCTGTGTGTCAGATTTTGTTGTGTTGGGGAGTTAATTGCCAAACTCGCTAGATATGACATCATTATTCTGAACGAGGGCATGTTTGCAAGTGGCTGATTTTTAAGCATTTCTTGGTTATGTAGTGAGACACTTAATATATGATTTGGGAAAGATAGCTTTTTGAATATTATAATACTTACCATTCACAGCAGTGTTTTAGTTTCTTGCTGTATCCATAGGAAAAAAAATATTTATGCAGTGAATTTAAAATATATTAATTTTCATTGCTATTTTAATTTTGATTGAGTAAATATTTTGATAGTAAGTTTACCTGTGGTAAGCAAAGAAGAGACCACGAAATCATAATGATTTCAGCACCAACTAACTTACCCACAAAAACACGTACACATTCACGCACACTCAAACGTGCACACACTCACACGCACGCACGCACACGCACACACGCGCGCACACACATGCACACACGTCCACGCACACATACATACAGACATTCGCACATAAGACTCCGGGAGAAAACGCAAGTAATGGGAATAGTGCGCAGGAAATACTTGTCTACAAGATCAATATATTGAAAGTGTCTAGCAGTAAGTTTTAATATTTTCTATGAGTAAATATTGTTATTGCCAAACCCACTCATTTGCCATTTCCTATCAAAGGAAATGCCTAAGTACATCAATCACACGCTCAGAAACATTCTTTCTCACGGTCTTAAATATTGTGTGCTGATGTAAATATATTTATGCATGTATGTATGTATGTATATATATGTGTATATACATACATATATATATATATATTTATATATATATATATATGTGTATATATATATATA
>NC_068982.1:119005532-119010158 GCF_001194135.2 Octopus bimaculoides
TGTGTGTGTGTGTGTGTGTGTGTGTGTGTGTGTGTGTGTGTGTGTGTGTGTGTGTATGTCTGTGTGTGTGTGTGTGTTTGTGTGTATGTACGTATGTATGTATACAGAGAGAGACACACAAAGAGAGAAAAGGGAGAAGCGAGATAAATTGATTGAAATTCCTGTTAACATGATTATAAACAAGCTATCCATTTGTAGTAGAGAGTTTACATGTGCAACTCGTAAAAATCTCTATCCTGCACCCACACTTCCCATCAGCTTAACGCAACTTTCACCTACTTTCTAAATACTTTTATTAACCTCCTCGTCCCTTTTGAGTTCTACGTCCCTGAGTTTACACCTTAGCCGATCTAGTGCCCCACTGCATATAGTAGCTGCTATGCGGCTAACTAGCGGCAGTTCAACTACTTGAATGCCTGTCGAATTAAACTTTGTTTTGTACATTTTTCCGTAACGGGGTATGTCATCGATTCTCTCTCTCTTTCTCTCTCTCTCTCTCTCTCTCTCTCTCTCTCTCTCTCTCTCTCTCTCTCTCTCTCTCTCTCCCTCTCTCTCTCTCATTACTTTGTAAGAAAAAAGCAAAACAAAACTACTTGCTGCCATGAATGTTGTTAAATGCCATACTTGTTTGCCAGAAAAAAAAGCTCCCGACTGAATCTTGTAGCTGCAGTTCTTACAATACCTGTCATTTCTCACTGACCATACAGTTTACAATAATATCTATGCATTTGCATATTTTAATCTTATGCAATTCGTGCTGATGCAGTGCAGAAAATGAATGCACATTGGTTCAGCATCTTCTAAAAATGATATCCTCTGGCAAGCTACTGATTATGTCCCACATAGTTAAGGAAATATATTTTAGATCCTGGAATCAATATGGATTGTGAATATTGTGTAAGTTCTGTAAAAGAACGTACATCGCTGCGTGAAAGATCTTGGAAAATAGAAAATAATTTATTCATTCATTGATACTACATGTAAATTTGTATTTATTCATATCATATCTCATTTATTAAATTACTTCTAACACTATTTATAGCAATATTAATTTGCAATTATATTTCACACAAAATATATACACAGTATATCCTTGAATGCTTAACGTATTAAAATTCCTCACTTTGCTAATCATATACGTCCATAAAATTAGTCTCCAGTTTTAAATATGGTGATAAGTAGAAAATATTCTATTTCACCTTTAAATTTATTCATACTTTATATTCAGGTATTACGCTCTATGAATCTGTAAAATTTCGTAAAATTTCAAATATATTGAAAAACTAACGAAACTTCAATTTATAGTTCCTAATTAATTACTTAATATTTTTGAAGTATAAATGCCTTTTAAATGTGAAACAAAGGTAAAATAGATTAGTCTTTATTTTGAAAGTTCTTATATGAAACAATAAAACAACTTGCTAAAGTGTTAATTTTTAAATGTACATTTTGTTAAGGCAAGAAATCCATATCTGAATGAAGTATGTATGTATGTATGTATGTATGTATGTATGTATGTATGTATGTATGTATGTACGTATGTATGTATGTAAATGCAGATAGATAGATACATATATACATACATACATGCATACATACATATAGATATGTGTGTGTATGTATATATATATATATATATATATATATATATATGTATATATGTACTTAGGTATGTATATATACAGGATGGACTCTCCGTTCGACGACGAGGTATGAGCGTTCAGATTTTGCCCATTGACCTGAACAAGTGATTTGTTTATAGTGTTCAAATGTTCTTGCTGCACACTAGATCAATCTCTCTGTCAAAATCGACGTTGTCTGAACAGGCACACTGTTTACCATGCGTTAGATGTCAAAGTGATCGGAACGTGAGATGAAATGTTTTGCTGAAGAAACCAACGTGCACACGGTTTCGGAACTGAAGCCAGGATCTCACGGTGGTGCGTGCATCTCCCTAACAATTAGGCAACTAGATAGATAGATAGATAGATAGATAGATAGATAGATAGATAAATAGATAGATAGATAGATAGATAGATAGATAGATAGATAGATAGATAGATAGATAGATAGATAGATAGGCGATTATCGGGTACGTATTTTGAGATTAAGTGCCTTGGGTGTCCAATTATTTTTGGTCTACGATCAAGTTGCAAGGATATTTACTTGTGGCAACTAGAGTTGATTTCACAATTCTATGATTGAAGGATGGTGTATGTGGCGTGCTCAGTCGAGCAGATATACGCTCATCAAGCCATTAAACTGGAGAGAAGAAGTGTTATCAACACCACCGTCCTGCTAACAATGAAACTGCTTTTGTTTATCTGGTTTATCTGTTTTGGAATTGCTTTTGTTTATCTGGTATTATATACGTTCTTGTCTTACAAGAAAATGTATACCGTAAAATATACAGAAAATTGTTTCCAAAACGAAATTTATCGATTGCTATGTTTCTAAACTCATCATGCACCATATAAATCTACAAAAGGTCAACAATGGACATGGATCACACTCTCAACAATATATAAGCAAACATTCAATAAACAGAACATCAAACAAAACTTGCTTCAAAATTCAGTGCTTTAGTTTTATCAAAAGATAAATATACAAATATATAAAGAACTCTGTATATTCAACGTTTTAATTATATAACAACATCATTATATACAGTATATTTGACAACAGGGCAATGCGGGAACCACTGGTAAATGTTATTTGACCAGATATTTGTACTTATATATACATATGTAAGTATATATATATATATATATATATATATATATATATGCGTGTATGTATGTGTGTATGTATGTATAAATACATACATACATACATACAAACATACATACATGCATGCATATATGATTTGTTACTTTCAGATGTTTGCATTTTCCTTGCAGAATTCATTTTGATCTCTAACAAACCATAGCGTAAGCCTCTTCCCCCACAGTTATTTTGTGAATGAAGTGATTTCCTTTGATATATGTGGAGGTTAGTATGCGCACATATACCGATGTACTCATGTAATATATTTTCAAGCCTCCTCATTACCGTTGTCTGTGTTTTTACATATGTATGTGTCCCACAGTTACATATCACGTTTGCGTGTGTTCACTCCATGGAAATCAATTGCTGTATTCCTGGAAAATTTTACGCAACACTATTCTAACACCAATCGATTCTATATGGAAAATGTAAGCCGTTATCATTATTTCTTTCGTGGAAAACCCGAAGCATTTCGGTGATTTTATGAACGTGTGTTGTTGCTGCTCTTCTTTTGTCCAATTGTAGAAGAAACATTCGCATTTTCTACGCTGCAGACCTCAAAGAGAATCCATAAGATTTTGTTCCCTTTTCCACTGAACCACTTCTGATTGCAGAAAATTGCTACAGATATTGGAAAATTTTGTCAATCTTCTAAAGTTTTCTTTTGGTGGTAGAGATGTACATAAAATGTGATTCTGTGAATGAATGAGAGTGGGACTATGTATATTTGTATAAACCAGATATAAACCAGATATTTGCTTATATATTTTCCCGCAATCAATGACTAAAATCTGTATACATGACTAAATATGATTACAGAAATATATATTGACAGGTACAGTGTAGTAAGTTCAGTAATGCGATTTCCAAATCAAGAAGCTAATAAAGGATTCACCTCAAGGGATATAAGTCGAAAACTGTTGCTTATAAATTTGAATATCAATATGTTATAATATATATTAGTAATTATACACACACACGCACACATACATACACACACACACATACACCCACCAAACGCACATATGTATAATATTGCAAGAGTAATACTTGACGTTAAAATGTATAATATATAAAACCAGGCATAAACTCGTGTGAATGTGCATTGCAAGTGTATGTTATTTAGATATATACACATTTCAAAAATGTATTTCTATACATATAACTTTTATATATGTGCCTGTACATGAACATGAAGTATATATATCCGTGTGTGTGTGTGTGTACATATATATGTGTGTGTATGTATATATATATTTGTATATGCATATATATATATATATATATATATGTATATATATACAGATGTATTAGTTTAATGCTCCGGAAATGAGAAAGTCTTTTACGTTTCGAGCCTACCCTCTTCGACAGAAAGGAACGCAGAAATAAACAGGGAGACCAAATAGAAATAGGCTAGCGACATATATGTATACATACATACATACATACATACATAATATATATATATATATATATATATATATATATGTGCGTGTGTGTGTGTGTATGTGTCTGTGTCTATGTTTGTGTGTATGTGTGTGTGTGTGTGTGTGTGTGTGTGTGTGTGTATAACTACGCGTTGGAGCAGTGTGATGGCCATAAACCTTGTCAAACTTGCGATGAACTACAGAAAACTGAGCAACTTCTTGTCAGGCGGCAATTTTGCAACGCTACTCTAACGACGAATGGCGAGCAATGGGAAAGGGAATGATACACTTACGAAAACTGCAAAGTCTAAGGTGTCAAATGCTAATAGGCTGAGGTCTCTCTGAATGATACCTGAAAAATGGAAGTGTATAGTGACTTATAGTACTCCCGTTATATATATATATATATATATATATATATATATATATATAT